>NW_028293815.1:0-22845 GCF_964341445.2 Mesoplodon mirus | reverse complement strand
TGGCTAGAATGGAGGATATTCTCTGTTTTAGAGCTTTTTCTACTTGTCATTGTTATTACCTTCCTTATTTTAAAGAGAGGTTTATTTTTTTCCAAACTTAATAGCTCATCCAAAAGTATTTCAAAGTTCATTAGACAAGGGAAAAACAACATGGTTCTGAAAAGTGAAGGAAACCGCCTGGTGTTTAGTAAAGAAGTCGTAGGGAGATTGAAAAAGCCAAACTTAATAAGCAAATCTCTCCAAGGGTATTTTCAGAGCTTGATACCCTCCCACACCCTGAAAATATTATTACATCAAGAATGTAGAACTGCTAACCAAATGTAAGGCTCCCATATGATTCTATCAAACTCAGGATGCTTCTTTACTAAGCAGTGAGCACACTTGCTGCCCCAGGGACCTTGGCAGTTGCAACATAGGGCTCTTCCCTTTGGGATGGAAACAGCAAGTTTTCCTGTGGTCTACACGCTGGCCCCAAAAATACTACACTCCCAATACTTGTCAACTTTTAAGTATTTTTCTACATAGCTCCATTTTTCTGTTACTATTTGGACTACATCCTAGACTTGACATTACATAAATTGCATTCAAGAAGCTATTTTTAAAAGTCGGTAGGAAACCTTCAATCTATAGCTTGCAGTCCCTGGCTTACTTTCATCCAGGTGCATAAGGGTATTCAAAAGTAGTCAGGTTAGTTACCCCGTATCACAGCCCCACGCTTGTGTCACAGATGTAAAAATGGAACAGGATATTTAAGGTTTTAGTTGCCAACTCATCAAGCCTCCCAGACAGAGGCAATAGAGCAAAATGATTACAGAGGCATGGATTTTGATTTGCTCCAGTGTCTTGGGCAAGTCACTTGGCCTCTGTATTTATTTGTACTTATCTGCACTTATCTGTCACCTGGGGGTTATAACTGTACCTGGTCCATGGGTACGTTGTACAAAAGATCTGTAAAGTAGTTACAAGAAACCGACACAGAGTAAGCACTCCACAGACATTGGCTATTACCTATTGGAAATATTTCTCCATGAAACAGATTACTTTATCAGTGGATGACTCGGTGGGAGACAGTGAATCACAGAATCACAGCATGTTGAAAGTGACCTAGTTCACACTCTTGTGTGAGAAAAAGAAAAGTGTGCATGTGTAGAAAATGTCTGAAAGTTTACCTAACAAATAGTTCATCATGTTAACTTTGAGGATTAGAATAAATCAGGAAAGGAGGAAAGAAAAACTTGAGTGTACTTCAATTTCTATATCATTTGTGTGTCTACACTGAGACTCTGAATACACTGGAAGTGCAATTTTGTTTAATGTGGCGGGATAAAGGTCTTCAAGTTCTCCTGATCCATCCGTATTATTAGCTCAGAATTGCTGGCATTTCTTGCCATCTTCGGATCTACACCCATTTGAGTCAGTGGGCCATTCTGGACGGAGGAGATAATAGAGCAGAAGTGAAGTGAGAGAAAAGGAGAGACAAGATTTTCTCTTTTCTCTTCAAAGAGGAAAGGTCTTTGGAATGGGAACAACTCACAACCAAACTCTGGGGAAAGGATGTGATGGAAAATGAGACAAACATCCTACCCCTGTGATGAGAAGGATTCCCTGGGCTGGATGGAGGGAGGTCACAGGTGGCTGGACGAGGAAACCAACTAGCGAGAAACACACACAAGTGCACAGCAAACACCCTGAGGCCACTCAGCCTGACTCCATGCAAACATGTGTCCAGCAGCCAGCCCTTCACCTGTGGCTCCCCAGCAAGACAGGTACCTCGGGGGTGCCAACTCATTCTGAGTCCATTATGCCTGGCCATTCGTAAACCGCTGTCTAACGTGTGAGGAATAAACTCTAAATGTTTATGAGGAAATTGGGGAAGGAGATTGAAAGGTTACTTAAACGGAAAAAAAAGAAGTTCAGGAAGGCAGGATGGTAGAGAGACAAGAAAAAGACCTTAAAAGATAGAAAGGATTTGCCAAAGGAGAGAAGGAAAAAGAAATGATTCCGAATGGGTTAACCTGCAGCTAGGAAGTTAAGGAAGATTATTGATGTGTGAAGACTATGGAATAAAGTGAATAAAATTTATCAGAAGTTGCTGAGAATATGGTAAGAAGCATGATTATCACATTATGCATTGGCTGCAATGGCATTCTAGGGGGACACTAGGAAGGGGAAGCAAATGTTCATGAGATGACAGCAGCAGGTGGAAAGTTGTTTCAGGGGAAGATCCGTCTTGCAGAGGGTGTATCAGAGGAGGGCAAGTGTGAGCAAGCAAGGAAATACTAAGTGTATACGGCTCCTTCATTGAGTGCACCCAGCCCCGTGGTCAGCCTTGAGAACAAGCAGGACTTCAGGTACTGGAGCTACATTTCATTCATCAAGACTTGAGAAGACACCCTTAACTCAGGTCTTCTCTTCAAACTCCATCTTCCCTTCTTGACCTTCATTTGGCCTCTTCCCTTACCCGCAAGCTGTGGACTGAGGCCACAGAGCAAGATGGGTCACTAGTGTCCTCCATCCCCGAGCGACTGTGGTTCACATCACTGGAGCACCAAAGGCAATAACCAAGTCACAGACACAAGAGTGTATGAAGAAGAAGAGATTCTGATAAGGCTTTCTGTGACAGTGTGGGCCAAGTCGGCTCTATATGGCTGGTATCACCTGAATTAGGAGCAGCCTTAGGGGAGAAGTTCTCAGAAGGCAGAGCCTGGCTCTCTAGAGGCTCTGCGTGCTCACAGCCCACTCCAAGACCTCAGTCACAGCTTTGGCCCCCAATATCTCTCCCTCTACCTACTCACAGTTTTTGAAGTCTTCTTTCCTCCACATTTCTCTTGAGAGGTGGAGCAGGAAGATGAGCTTCAGGCCAGCTCAGACTCCCCTGGGATCCCAGCAGGATGCCTATCATTAACCTCCCACCTTCTAGGAAGCTCCTGAGATCTCCACATTTGGGGGAGTTTTCATTTCCGCTGTGCTTCAAATGGCTGGCTGGAGATGGCCTGTTGGAAGGTGGCTAAAAGCAAGTAGCAATCCTTCGGGCAGCCTGGCCCTTCTCGACTGTCAGACATCTTCAGGGATATTCTAGGAAACGTTGTTTGTTCTAGAGAAGGGAGGGAAACAATCCAATTGTCCAATAATGCTTGAATGGAAAATAAATGATGCTATACGCATGTGATGAAATAATAGCAAACGGTCAAAAATCAAAGACCTAGATCTATATGGATTCACGTGGAGAAATCTTGAAAACGTAATATTGATTGAAAGAAAAGAAGATCAAGAACGTTAGATTGTGATAACAGGTATGTAAGTATTGAAATATTTAAATCAATTCAACATATTGCTTCTATATATATAGATGCAAGAAAATAAACTTGATCCAAAGAACACATTATTTACATTTAATATGCTCATTTATCTACGAGACCCAAAAGAACCCACAGATAAACTAGCAGGAACTAATAAGACGGTTCAACAAGGCACACACATACAAGATCAATAAATGTTAAAAATCAATCAGGCTCCTCTACACTGGCGATAACAAATTAGAAACTGTAAAAGAAAATAAGGAAAAAATAAGATCTAAAAATAGTCACAAGAGCTATATAAATTATTTAGAGCTAAGCATACGTAGAAGGAAATAGAACTAACAAACTGAGTACGACCAGTGAAACTCCGCCCAACCCAAGGTTAGGAAAAGACTGTTGTTACTTTATGAGAACAGACCCTCTTCTTAAGGAGCAGATCAGTAAGTGAGAGTGAATCAAAGAAACACAGCATTTGAAAAGTCAGCTAGTCCAAGCCTCTTGATTGCACATACAGAAGCTGAAGCCCAGATAGGTTGAGTTACTTGGTAAAGGGCCCAATGTCCTGACTCAAGGACTAACATTTTTCACTCATTCGTAAGACACAATCAAATTCAGTACCTTGGAAAGAGATGGGAAAAAAATGAAGAAATCAATTATATAGTTCCTCATCTTTAAGTACAGAAATAGCCGTGACAAAATTACATGTATGGAGGGAAAATTGCAGTGCAGAGTTTAAAATGTCAATAACCCACAGGGAAACTGGAGACCATTTAAAATATTCAGATTAAATCTCTCTAGAAAAGACATTAAAAGATCTCCAGAAGAAGTAAAGCTGTCACTGTTTGCTGATGACATGATACTATACATAGAGAATCCTAAAGATGCTACCAGAAAACTACTAGGGCTAATCAATGAATTTGGTAAAGTAGCAGGATACAAAATTAATGCACAGAAATCTCTGGCATTCCTGTACACTAATGATGAAAAATCTGAAAATGAAATCAAGAAAACACTCCCATTTACCATTGCAACAAAAACAATAAACTATCTAGGAATAAACCTACCTAAGGAGACAAAAGACCTGTATGCAGAGAATTATAAGACACTGATGAAAGAAATTAAAGATGATACAAATAGATGGGGAGATATACCATGCTCCTGGATTGGAAGAATCAATATTGTGAAAACGACTCTACTACCCAAAGCAATCTACAGATTCAATGCAATCCCTATCAAACTACCACTGGCATTTTCCACAGAACTAGAACAAAAAATTTCAACATTTGTTTGGAGAAACAAAAGACCCCGAATAGCCAAAGCAATCTTGAGAACGAAAAACGGAGCTGGAGGAATCAGGCTCCCTGACTTCAGACTATACTACAAAGCTACAGTAATCAAGACAGTGTGGTACTGGCACAAAAACAGAAAGATAGATCAATGGAACAGGATAGAAAGCCCAGAGATAAACCCACGCACATATGGTCAACTTATCTTTGATAAAGGAGGCAGGAATGTACAGTGGAGAAAGGACAGCCTCTTCAATAAGTGGTGCTGGGAAAACTGGACAGGGACATGTAAAAGTATGAGATTACATCATTCCCTAACACCATACACAAAAATAAGCTCAAAATGGATTAAAGACCTAAATGTAAGGCCAGAAACTATCAAACTCTTAGAGGAAAACATAGGCAGAACACTCTATGACATAAATCACAGCAAGATCCTTTTGGACCCACCTCCTAGAGAAATGGAAATAAAAACAAAGATAAACAAATGGGACCCAAAGAAACTTCAAAGCTTTTGCACAGCAAAGGAAACCATAAACAAGACCAAAAGACAACCCTCAGAATGGGAGAAAATATTTGCAAATGAAGCAACTGACAAAGGATTAATCTCCAAAATTTATAAACAGCTCATGCAGCTCAATAGCTAAAAAACAAACAACCCAATCCAAAAATGGGCAGAAGACTTAAATAGGCATTTCTCCAAAGAAGATATACAGACTACCAACAAACACATGAAAGAATGTTCAACATCATTAATCATTAGAGAAATGCAAATCAAAACTACAATGAGATATCATCTCACACCAGTCAGAATGGCCATCATCAAGAAATCTAGAAACAATAAATACTGGAGAGGGTGTGGAGAAAAGGGAACACTCTTGCACTGCTGGTGGGAATGTGAATTGGTACAGCCACTGTGGAGAACAGTATGGAGGTTCCTTAAAAAACTACAAATAGAACTACCATATGATCCAGCAATCCCACTACTAGGCATATACCCTGAGAAAACCATAATTCAAAAAGAGACATGGACCAAAATGTTCATTGCAGCTCTATTCACAATAGCCCGGAGCTGGAAACAACCTAAGTGTCCATCATCGGATGAATGGATAAAGAAGATGTGGCACATATATACAATGGAATATTACTCAGCCATAAAAAGAAATGAAACTGAGCTATTTGTAATGAGGTGGATAGACCTAGAGTCTGTCATACAGAGTGAAGTTAAGTCAGAAAGAGAAAGACAAATACCGTATGCTAACACATATATATGGAATTAAAAAAAAAGTCATGAAGAACCTAGGGGTAAAACGGGAATACAGACACAGACCTACTTGAGAATGGACTTGAGGATATGGGGAGGGGGAAGGGTAAGCTGTGACAAAACGAAAGAGAGGCATGGACATATATACACTACCAAACGTAAGGTAGATAGATAGTGGGAAGCAGCCGCAGAGCACAGGGAGATCAGCTCGGTGCTTTGTGACCACCTGGAGGGGTGGGATGGGGAGGGTGGGAGGGAGGGAGATGCATGAGGGAAGGGATGTGGGAACAGATGTATATGTATGACTGATTCACTTTGTTATAAAGCAGAAACTAAAAATAAAAAAGATCTCCAATCAAACTGTTCATTTTATAATAGACATGGTATGATACAATTTATAATAGATATGGTATGAACCTTTCCCTTTCACGGGAAAGGTTCGGCTGGGAAAAAGGAATTGTTCTTGAAAATGGGGCCTGTGCTATTGCAGACACTGTGCTCAACCTAGGTCCACCGAATGCTCTGATGTCATCACTGAGGTCACAGAATTCCGCTGTGCGCCTGGCAACCTTGCAAACATAACAGCCCTGGTGAGCACTAGGCAGTACTGCTGGTTCACTCAGTGGTACAAGTTTTTCAGCCATTTAGGAGACTTGACTATTTTTATTTGTACTGAATCATTTCAACGGATTGCCCAAGAGCCAACAAGGGCCAACCTGTAGGGAAGAGGAGGAGTTGGACATCTCTTGAGGCATCTTCTAAGGGAGACTTCTAGTTGGTACGATGGAACGGCGACAAAAGAGGAAACATCTGGAAAATGAAGAGTCCCAGGAAACTGCCGAGAACAGAGGAGGTATGTGGGGGGCAACTTGTCTGGGGCACATGGGTTTCTGCCAAACTGAACCTTCTCTAGGAAGCGGGGGACTGAGAACGTGTCACCTGTGAAGCAGGGAGCGAGAGACCTTGTCTCACTGATGCTGCCGTATCCATCCGGAGGGTCCCTGTGGTGTGAGATGGCACAGAACGGCCAGATGGCCCCTGGGAGATGGGAGGTCAGCTCCGATGGTCTGAGGACTCTCTCCTGGGGCAGCCGGGCCTGGAGCTTTGTCGGACTCATAGCAGGCTGCATCCTGCTTGCACAGACCTAGAGGTGCAGCTTTTCTCAGTCCCCGATTTCTCTCTTATTCTCTTGGATCTTTCCCTGGGGTCAAGAGGTGGGGATGTGAAGGATGCAAGGATGCTGAGAGAGACCCAGGAGTTGCTTGGCCTCTTTTACCAAAGTGGAAAGAGAAGCCCCATGAGTTGAAGGCCCTGTTGAAAAATATCTTGACAAGTGGAATGCACTTCGGAAGAAGATTGTTTGTCTAGGGATGGTGTCATATTGAAAGCAAGGAGGTTTTATTCCTTCAACAGGAAGAATTTCCCAAAGGAGATCAAGGGAAGGGAAGGGTTTTCCAGAGACTGAGACCGCGTGGGCGGGGGTGAGAAATGGCCTCAGGGTCCTGCAGGGAGCTCTGAGAGCCACGGGCCACGGGGTGCCTGCGTGCATTAAATGTAGGCGAGTAGCTTGCCCTGGGAGAGGGGTGGTCACCCCAGAGCTCCAGCTAGAGGCCTCTGCCCCACATTAGAGCCCAGTAGCTCCTACCAGGCCCAGGGCCCTGGAGACTGTAGGATGGGCCCTGGGAATGGAGCTCTAGACAGCAGGCAGATTTTCAGGCAGTGGCTGGGACAGGCTGGGGAAGGCAATGACTGCCCCTGACCATTCAGAATATTTTGCTCTATGTTCCTCTGTGTGTGTGGGTGTGTGAATGTGTGTGTGTGAGTGTGTGTGTGTGTGTGTGAGTGTGTGTGTGTCTGTGTGTTTGTGGTATTGCAGAGAAGAGCGGGATGAATGGGGGTAGAGTGCTTACCAGATAGAAAGTCTGCGTGGTAAAGTTCTTGTCACCCTGCCTGGACCTGGCTGACACTCGGTGTACGTAAGAGTGTATACAGAATTCTTGTTAGGGGTGTTTTATGAGACAGTAACTCATACACCCATGTACACTCTGATACAGCAAAAATATCACACACCCCACATATAACTTCCTTATTTTAAACCACACACAGCACATGGAGGTATATACACGCATCCCTCTTGTACTACGTTCTCATACAACCCACCTGTATCACAATCCTTTCCTCCAACACCAAACGCTGGAGATGAGATATGTATATAGACACACACACTATCTATATATGACACACACACACACACACACACACACTATATATATATGTATCTCCTCAACTCTCGCACAAACACAGCTAACTTCAGCCATCTCTAAATACCTCTATAAAAACCACTCACGTGTCAGACACACCACACTTATAACACATTCTTGAGTAATGCCAGACCCGCTTTGTACAAACCACAGTAAACCACAGTCTCACTAACCCATGTCAGGGTTGCCAGAGAAAATATGGGCTATCCAGTTCAATTTGAATTCCAGATAAACAACAAGTAATGTTTCAGTATCAGGATGTCCCAAATATTGTATGGGCCATACTTACACTCAAAATAAGTCAGACCAAATACTGCATGGGAATACTTACACTAAAAAATTATTCTGGGTTTATCTGAAACTGAAATTTAACTGGGTGCCCTGTATTTTTGTTCGCTAAGTCTGGCAACCCTTATAAACCTACCACCAGCTGATGTATTATATATTTATTGTAGTTTTGTTTAGTGTGTGTCTTCCCCTACTAGAATGTGCAGCATTACCAGAGACTACAACAATGGAAGAGTGCCGGATACACAGGACTAGCTGCTCACTGAATCTTGGTGAATGAATGAATCAACACACACCATAAATACAAGCCACACCGTGTAATGAGGAAAAGTTACATGTCCCAGAATTCCTGACTTGTGAACAGAAACCATGCACACAAAGGCCACAGACACAGATAGACACATCTGCACTGTGCTCCCCACGCCAACCCCACACTCACCACAGACATAACTGATACACATCACTCACTCTTCCCACACACTCACAGTCACCACCGACGCCTACATTACCAACAAGACAGTGAGAGAATAAGTATTGATTGGAATTAAATCCTGGAGTATCCACTGGGAACCACACTCTCAACTGTGTGTATTCACTGCACCTGACACGTGTCACACACTCAGTAAATATTTGTGGACAGAGGACTGATGAACCCACCCTGAGCCTTTCATTCCTCCCTCAGGAATCTCGAAGTCACAAGAGGATCCCCCTCGGCTTGGATCCACTGTGGTGGCCCAAGGCTGCAGCCCAGGGGCAGGGGAGGTCTCCTCTGCCTCTAAATACTTCTTCTGTACTTCTACTCCACGCAAGCTCATCTACGCTGGTAAGGGCGCGGGGCTCCTCGGGTGAGGGGGTGCTTGGCTGTGAGGCAGGAGGCACACAGATCCCACGGAGGCTGAGAGGAAATCCAGGGTCATCAGAGGTGATGAGGGCTCTGTGGAAGAGCCTGGGCAGGATGGCTGAGCTGTTACGAGGGCGTGGGTGCCAGCTGAGTGTGGGTGTGTGTGTGTGTGAATACTGCTACCACCATGGTGGGGAAGTCAAGGAGCAGGGGCCGGAAAGGTCTGGGCTTGAGGTGGAGGGAAGAGGGACCAGATTAAGCATCTTCAGAGGAAAATGTAGGCTTTGTCTTTGCCTTTGCTTCCAGAGAAGGACAGAGTTCTGCATCATAGACCTCCAGGCTCAGAGCAGGACCATCCAGCTCAGGTCCACACAGCTCACACATACATGCGCCCTCCAGGCACAGCCCTTCTCAGTGCACACATAAACCCCAAGCACGTGATCCACAATGCTCCTCTCCTGCACCACAGCCCCATTCCACAAGGAATGCACCACCGATATTCCCAAACTCACACTCCTCGTCGTACACGCATCCAGCCGCATCCCTCCCATACCACAGCCCTCACCACCATACTCCACACCCCTGTATACAGACACCGCTCCAGTATCCCCCCCACGCACACGAAAAGCCCACAGATGACACCAGATACACCACTCCGTCCTACGGCCAACAGACACCAAGCTCACGACATAGCCATGTCGTGCAAATGTCCCTCTCTCGTCTACCACACCTGCTCCCTCAGCTTCCGGCATGGCCCATGCATGTTATTATGTTTTTAATTTCCTTTTTCAGGAATCCGGAGGTTTCATCGAGACACTGCCCAGCCTAGACCACCCCTAGCCCAGGATCAGGAAGAAGGAGAGACCGCTTCCCCATCATACTGTGTCTCCTCCTCACCCTCTTCACCCTGTAAGAACTATCTGCACCCAGACAAAGAGGAAAGGGGCATGAAAATATACTACATGCAGGTACAAGTCAACAAGGGTGTCGCTGTCTCCTGGAAGACAAAGAAACCCTTGGAGTTGCCTGAAAAGCAGCTGAGGATAGAAGAAGTGACCCTTCCTGAGGATGTGTGCGCAGTAGCCACTGACCCCTCTTCTGATGTGTCCACCGAAAGCCTCCTGTCTGACAGTGAGCCCACTGGGGAGGAGAAAGAGTATGAGGAAAGGGCAGAGCCAGGCAGCCCATCAGGGTCACCTGCCGTCGAGGAGAGACCCAGCGCCAAGACAGCGGACTGGATGGTGACCATGGAGACCGGCTTCAGGTGCATGGCTTGCTGCCGGGTCTTCCCCACCTTGGAGATCCTCCAACAGCACGTGAACTTCGGCGTCCTGGAGGGCTTCAGCTGCCGTGTCTTTCATCTCACCATGGCCAAGCTGATGGGCAATGTGGAATCCAGAGCACCCCCGAGGAAGAGGAGGAGGAGGAGGAGGAGGAGGAAGAGAAGCAAGAAGAAAAGGAGAATGAGCGAGAGCAGCCCACGGGGGAAGGCCCCAGCCCGAAGAGACCCCGCAGGTAGGGTCTTTTCTCTCTTTTGATTTCCACACAGCAACTGAGATTCATGGGACAGAAGTCCTGGAAGACGGTGTGGCCGTCCCTTGGAAGAGGTAAGGCTTGAGGCTGGCAGTCTTCTGAGCCTATGTCACGAGGGCCCAGAGGAGTCCAAGGGAAGGGGCCGCACACATGTGCTGGTTGACCTCATGGCTCTGCAGTTGCATCCGCTTGGGACACGCCCAGCACTACCAAAGGAACTGAGCTCTGTTGACTTAATCAAGAAGCTGGAGCCTTTTCCGAGGAGTTTTCTCAGGGTCTGCACGATGGACCTCAACTCTTAGAGGACGTACTGCCAGCAGCTCCTTCTCGGCAGAGAGAGCCAGGAGTGGTGTGAAGAGAGGACAGGGGCCCTTGCAGGACCACAACTTTGAGGTCTGAGAGCCTTGGGCCTGAGCCGAGGTCTCACCCTGACCACTGGACCTAGCCTTCTGTGACAAAGGGGAATATGAAAGAGAGTCACGTGGAAGTGAGGTCCCCCGAGATATGGAAATGTTCCAGAACCTTCGTTGCGTGGCAGTTGATCTGGAGCCAAGCTCACTGTGGTGTGTGTGGCTCTGAGCATTAAGGCAACGCTGGAGGGTAACCCTGACCAGCAGAGCTTGGAGTGCTTCTTGTCTCTTCCTGTTCTACCTCATTTGTTTTATCCCTTCCAGGGAGAAGAAAGGACCCTCGGGAGAGTAGCAGACAGAATGCCGTGGTCTGAAGGAGGATGAAGGGACCGGCACTCAGTCTAACATCATATGACAATAGAAACGTCCTATGCAATAAAGGGCATTTTCCAAACCTTTCCTGGAGGTTTTATTTAATTACATTGTTCTATCTATGCATCTATCTGTCATCTACATCTGTATCTTTCACGGTTTGTGAACAAGCTTTCACATAAGCACTAGAGACGTCCGCCAGCATTTTCCAGAAGAGGCCTGCAAATTGCTGGGGACTCCTCACAAATAGGGAATGGCCACAACCCCTGCCACACAGACTATGCGCGTGGCCCTCCTGACGTACTCCCACTCTCTCTCTGAATTTCCCGAGGTCTCAGATGAGGGTGCTGGCTGGAGGCAATGATCACGTGCAGGCTGACTCTTCTCCAGATTCTGATTCTCTTCCTGGGCCTATCATCCTCAAGCACAGTCTCCATGTCCCTGGCCACACTGATCTCTCTCCTTCAGTCCTTCCCTCCCTCCCTCTCCTGCCTCCCAGTGCAGAGAATACTTTTTGACATTTGAGACGACATTTATCTTTTGTTCACAGAATTCTCACCTGTTCTACTGTGGCCTCCGTTGTGAACATTCCAAAGCTGAGAATTTTCTTTTTTTCTCCCTCATTTCTGCTGAGTCTTTACCTTCCTAATGCAGTGAACTCACAGTGCCTAGCTGACTGGATGGGGAAAAAAAAATCCAGGGAGCAAAGAGAAATAATAAAAGAATGTATCAGTTAATTTTTCATAGTGTTATCCAACTACATATTTTTAAAATTTTGGAATAATATTAGGAATCTTCTCTTTATAAAAAACTGAATTATTGGGCTTCCCTGGTGGAGCAGTGGTTAAGAATATGCCTGCGAATGCAGGGGACATGGGTTCGAGCCCTGGTCTGGGAAGATCCCACGTGCCACGGAGTAACTAAGCCCGCGCGCCACAACTACTGAGCCTGCGCTCTACAGCCCGTGTGCCACATCTACCGAGCCCACGTGCCACAACTACGGAAGACTGCCTGCCTAGAGCCCATGCTCCGCAACAAGAGAAGCCACTGCAATGAGAAGCCCGTGCACCACAGCCAAGAGTAGCCCCCGCTCACTGCAACTAGAGAACGCCCGCTAGCAGCAACAAAGACCCAATGCAGCCCAAAATAAATTAATTAATTTTAAAATATTGAATTAGTTTCAAGGGTACAGTGTATAAAAGCACAATAAAAGCCCCCCATTCGTAACCCCCCAACCCCACTCTCAAGATGGAATAGATATGCTGTGATACAATTTAGAGTCGTAGTACTACTCCTCCTCCCACCACATCCGAAATCCTCTGAGCCAGGTGCAGCAGCTTCCTTTCACAATGCTAGGACCCGCCACAAGACAGATGATAATCCCTTTGGACATTTCAAGGAGCGGCACCAAGGGAACAGTACCTGGGAAATGCCACTGACAGCTCAGAATATCCATGGCATCTCTAGAGCCTCGGCACTGCTCTCGCTCTGGGAATGAAGGTCCAAAAAGCACATCGGAGAATGTTCATAGTTGTAAACAAGCTCCACCTTTGAAACACAATCTACATAGAACCACATATACAAGCCTGCACAATGGATGAAGCCAAGGTCTCCTCCATGATTTCCCTTCTGACCACCTTATTGTCTCCTCAACCATAAAAGGTGAACTTGAAACTCAGGACCTTGCCTTGTCACCAGAAACATCCAAGCTTGGATCAGTCTTTCTAAGACCAGATACTTGCTCTCTGAACTATTAGAGACTTGTCACATACACAGAAGTAGAACAGGATTAGTTCTATCTACCTGGGGACCTGGAGTCTTTCACATTGCTCCTGTTCAAACTCTCAGAACAGCAAAACTTTACCTACAAAGGGTTCAAGCCATGACACTCCCAATTTCCACACACCTCCTCATCTCTTGTGAGTCACATGCAGCCAATTCCAGGAATTGGAAACATGGTTGTGAGGAGGAAACTGACTTTGGGGCTCCCCTTGGATATGGTCTTCCAGACTTACCAAAAGGCCATTAAGAGGAAGGTTTACCCCACCTCAGGGAAACCCGAGGCAGTACTTGCAGTCAAGGGCTGGCCATGGCTTCTGAGCTACATCCAAAAAGAATTTCATACTGTACCTCGATCTGCTGAAGCAATTTCTGACTGTCCGAGAGCCAGCATGTACCGCTCCTGAACTGCCTCCATTGTGGATCATCAGTAGGGCTGGCAGATTTAGTAAATAAAAATACAGGATACCCAGTTAAACTTGAACTTCACATGAATAATAAGTCATTATTTTTACTATAAGTAGATCCTATGTACTATTTGGGGCATACTTATCTTCAAAATGTACTCGTTGTTTTTCTGACATTCATATTTAACTAAACAGCCTATATTTTATCTGTCAACCCTACTCAGCAGAAATGATGGAGGCTTATAGAGATCCAGGAGACGCCTCAGCGCCTCCTCAGCTTTTATTTCTACGTCCTGGACAGCGAGCACGAACCTTCCACTCCCAGGCATTGGCTAGAATGGAGGATATTCTCTGTTTTAGAGCTTTTTCTACTTGTCATTGTTATTACCTTCCTTATTTTAAAGAGAGGTTTATTTTTTTCCAAACTTAATAGCTCATCCAAAAGTATTTCAAAGTTCATTAGACAAGGGAAAAACAACATGGTTCTGAAAAGTGAAGGAAACCGCCTGGTGTTTAGTAAAGAAGTCGTAGGGAGATTGAAAAAGCCAAACTTAATAAGCAAATCTCTCCAAGGGTATTTTCAGAGCTTGATACCCTCCCACACCCTGAAAATATTATTACATCAAGAATGTAGAACTGCTAACCAAATGTAAGGCTCCCATATGATTCTATCAAACTCAGGATGCTTCTTTACTAAGCAGTGAGCACACTTGCTGCCCCAGGGACCTTGGCAGTTGCAACATAGGGCTCTTCCCTTTGGGATGGAAACAGCAAGTTTTCCTGTGGTCTACACGCTGGCCCCAAAAATACTACACTCCCAATACTTGTCAACTTTTAAGTATTTTTCTACATAGCTCCATTTTTCTGTTACTATTTGGACTACATCCTAGACTTGACATTACATAAATTGCATTCAAGAAGCTATTTTTAAAAGTCGGTAGGAAACCTTCAATCTATAGCTTGCAGTCCCTGGCTTACTTTCATCCAGGTGCATAAGGGTATTCAAAAGTAGTCAGGTTAGTTACCCCGTATCACAGCCCCACGCTTGTGTCACAGATGTAAAAATGGAACAGGATATTTAAGGTTTTAGTTGCCAACTCATCAAGCCTCCCAGACAGAGGCAATAGAGCAAAATGATTACAGAGGCATGGATTTTGATTTGCTCCAGTGTCTTGGGCAAGTCACTTGGCCTCTGTATTTATTTGTACTTATCTGCACTTATCTGTCACCTGGGGGTTATAACTGTACCTGGTCCATGGGTACGTTGTACAAAAGATCTGTAAAGTAGTTACAAGAAACCGACACAGAGTAAGCACTCCACAGACATTGGCTATTACCTATTGGAAATATTTCTCCATGAAACAGATTACTTTATCAGTGGATGACTCGGTGGGAGACAGTGAATCACAGAATCACAGCATGTTGAAAGTGACCTAGTTCACACTCTTGTGTGAGAAAAAGAAAAGTGTGCATGTGTAGAAAATGTCTGAAAGTTTACCTAACAAATAGTTCATCATGTTAACTTTGAGGATTAGAATAAATCAGGAAAGGAGGAAAGAAAAACTTGAGTGTACTTCAATTTCTATATCATTTGTGTGTCTACACTGAGACTCTGAATACACTGGAAGTGCAATTTTGTTTAATGTGGCGGGATAAAGGTCTTCAAGTTCTCCTGATCCATCCGTATTATTAGCTCAGAATTGCTGGCATTTCTTGCCATCTTCGGATCTACACCCATTTGAGTCAGTGGGCCATTCTGGACGGAGGAGATAATAGAGCAGAAGTGAAGTGAGAGAAAAGGAGAGACAAGATTTTCTCTTTTCTCTTCAAAGAGGAAAGGTCTTTGGAATGGGAACAACTCACAACCAAACTCTGGGGAAAGGATGTGATGGAAAATGAGACAAACATCCTACCCCTGTGATGAGAAGGATTCCCTGGGCTGGATGGAGGGAGGTCACAGGTGGCTGGACGAGGAAACCAACTAGCGAGAAACACACACAAGTGCACAGCAAACACCCTGAGGCCACTCAGCCTGACTCCATGCAAACATGTGTCCAGCAGCCAGCCCTTCACCTGTGGCTCCCCAGCAAGACAGGTACCTCGGGGGTGCCAACTCATTCTGAGTCCATTATGCCTGGCCATTCGTAAACCGCTGTCTAACGTGTGAGGAATAAACTCTAAATGTTTATGAGGAAATTGGGGAAGGAGATTGAAAGGTTACTTAAACGGAAAAAAAAGAAGTTCAGGAAGGCAGGATGGTAGAGAGACAAGAAAAAGACCTTAAAAGATAGAAAGGATTTGCCAAAGGAGAGAAGGAAAAAGAAATGATTCCGAATGGGTTAACCTGCAGCTAGGAAGTTAAGGAAGATTATTGATGTGTGAAGACTATGGAATAAAGTGAATAAAATTTATCAGAAGTTGCTGAGAATATGGTAAGAAGCATGATTATCACATTATGCATTGGCTGCAATGGCATTCTAGGGGGACACTAGGAAGGGGAAGCAAATGTTCATGAGATGACAGCAGCAGGTGGAAAGTTGTTTCAGGGGAAGATCCGTCTTGCAGAGGGTGTATCAGAGGAGGGCAAGTGTGAGCAAGCAAGGAAATACTAAGTGTATACGGCTCCTTCATTGAGTGCACCCAGCCCCGTGGTCAGCCTTGAGAACAAGCAGGACTTCAGGTACTGGAGCTACATTTCATTCATCAAGACTTGAGAAGACACCCTTAACTCAGGTCTTCTCTTCAAACTCCATCTTCCCTTCTTGACCTTCATTTGGCCTCTTCCCTTACCCGCAAGCTGTGGACTGAGGCCACAGAGCAAGATGGGTCACTAGTGTCCTCCATCCCCGAGCGACTGTGGTTCACATCACTGGAGCACCAAAGGCAATAACCAAGTCACAGACACAAGAGTGTATGAAGAAGAAGAGATTCTGATAAGGCTTTCTGTGACAGTGTGGGCCAAGTCGGCTCTATATGGCTGGTATCACCTGAATTAGGAGCAGCCTTAGGGGAGAAGTTCTCAGAAGGCAGAGCCTGGCTCTCTAGAGGCTCTGCGTGCTCACAGCCCACTCCAAGACCTCAGTCACAGCTTTGGCCCCCAATATCTCTCCCTCTACCTACTCACAGTTTTTGAAGTCTTCTTTCCTCCACATTTCTCTTGAGAGGTGGAGCAGGAAGATGAGCTTCAGGCCAGCTCAGACTCCCCTGGGATCCCAGCAGGATGCCTATCATTAACCTCCCACCTTCTAGGAAGCTCCTGAGATCTCCACATTTGGGGGAGTTTTCATTTCCGCTGTGCTTCAAATGGCTGGCTGGAGATGGCCTGTTGGAAGGTGGCTAAAAGCAAGTAGCAATCCTTCGGGCAGCCTGGCCCTTCTCGACTGTCAGACATCTTCAGGGATATTCTAGGAAACGTTGTTTGTTCTAGAGAAGGGAGGGAAACAATCCAATTGTCCAATAATGCTTGAATGGAAAATAAATGATGCTATACGCATGTGATGAAATAATAGCAAACGGTCAAAAATCAAAGACCTAGATCTATATGGATTCACGTGGAGAAATCTTGAAAACGTAATATTGATCGAAAGAAAAGAAGATCAAGAACGTTAGATTGTGATAACAGGTATGTAAGTATTGAAATATTTAAATCAATTCAACATATTGCTTCTATATATATAGATGCAAGAAAATAAACTTGATCCAAAGAACACATTATTTACATTTAATATGCTCATTTATCTACGAGACCCAAAAGAACCCACAGATAAACTAGCAGGAACTAATAAGACGGTTCAACAAGGCACACACATACAAGATCAATAAATGTTAAAAATCAATCAGGCTCCTCTACACTGGCGATAACAAATTAGAAACTGTAAAAGAAAATAAGGAAAAAATAAGATCTAAAAATAGTCACAAGAGCTATATAAATTATTTAGAGCTAAGCATACGTAGAAGGAAATAGAACTAACAAACTGAGTACGACCAGTGAAACTCCGCCCAACCCAAGGTTAGGAAAAGACTGTTGTTACTTTATGAGAACAGACCCTCTTCTTAAGGAGCAGATCAGTAAGTGAGAGTGAATCAAAGAAACACAGCATTTGAAAAGTCAGCTAGTCCAAGCCTCTTGATTGCACATACAGAAGCTGAAGCCCAGATAGGTTGAGTTACTTGGTAAAGGGCCCAATGTCCTGACTCAAGGACTAACATTTTTCACTCATTCGTAAGACACAATCAAATTCAGTACCTTGGAAAGAGATGGGAAAAAAATGAAGAAATCAATTATATAGTTCTTCATCTTTAAGTACAGAAATAGCCGTGACAAAATTACATGTATGGAGGGAAAATTGCAGTGCAGAGTTTAAAATGTCAACAATCCACAGGGAAACTGGAGACCATTTAAAATATTCAGATTAAATCTCTCTAGAAAAGACATTAAAAGATCTCCAGAAGAAGTAAAGCTGTCACTGTTTGCTGATGACATGATACTATACATAGAGAATCCTAAAGATGCTACCAGAAAACTACTAGAGCTAATCAATGAATTTGGTAAAGTAGCAGGATACAAAATTAATGCACAGAAATCTCTGGCATTCCTGTACACTAATGATGAAAAATCTGAAAATGAAATCAAGAAAACACTCCCATTTACCATTGCAACAAAAACAATAAACTATCTAGGAATAAACCTACCTAAGGAGACAAAAGACCTGTATGCAGAGAATTATAAGACACTGATGAAAGAAATTAAAGATGATACAAATAGATGGAGAGATATACCATGCTCCTGGATTGGAAGAATCAATATTGTGAAAACGACTCTACTACCCAAAGCAATCTACAGATTCAATGCAATCCCTATCAAACTACCACTGGCATTTTCCACAGAACTAGAACAAAAAATTTCAACATTTGTTTGGAGAAACAAAAGACCCCGAATAGCCAAAGCAATCTTGAGAACGAAAAACGGAGCTGGAGGAATCAGGCTCCCTGACTTCAGACTATACTACAAAGCTACAGTAATCAAGACAGTGTGGTACTGGCACAAAAACAGAAAGATAGATCAATGGAACAGGATAGAAAGCCCAGAGATAAACCCACGCACATATGGTCAACTTATCTTTGATAAAGGAGGCAGGAATGTACAGTGGAGAAAGGACAGCCTCTTCAATAAGTGGTGCTGGGAAAACTGGACAGGGACATGTAAAAGTATGAGATTACATCATTCCCTAACACCATACACAAAAATAAGCTCAAAATGGATTAAAGACCTAAATGTAAGGCCAGAAACTATCAAACTCTTAGAGGAAAACATAGGCAGAACACTCTATGACATAAATCACAGCAAGATCCTTTTGGACCCACCTCCTAGAGAAATGGAAATAAAAACAAAGATAAACAAATGGGACCCAAAGAAACTTCAAAGCTTTTGCACAGCAAAGGAAACCATAAACAAGACCAAAAGACAACCCTCAGAATGGGAGAAAATATTTGCAAATGAAGCAACTGACAAAGGATTAATCTCCAAAATTTATAAACAGCTCATGCAGCTCAATAGCTAAAAAACAAACAACCCAATCCAAAAATGGGCAGAAGACTTAAATAGGCATTTCTCCAAAGAAGATATACAGACTACCAACAAACACATGAAAGAATGTTCAACATCATTAATCATTAGAGAAATGCAAATCAAAACTACAATGAGATATCATCTCACACCAGTCAGAATGGCCATCATCAAGAAATCTAGAAACAATAAATACTGGAGAGGGTGTGGAGAAAAGGGAACACTCTTGCACTGCTGGTGGGAATGTGAATTGGTACAGCCACTGTGGAGAACAGTATGGAGGTTCCTTAAAAAACTACAAATAGAACTACCATATGATCCAGCAATCCCACTACTAGGCATATACCCTGAGAAAACCATAATTCAAAAAGAGACATGGACCAAAATGTTCATTGCAGCTCTATTCACAATAGCCCGGAGCTGGAAACAACCTAAGTGTCCATCATCGGATGAATGGATAAAGAAGATGTGGCACATATATACAATGGAATATTACTCAGCCATAAAAAGAAATGAAACTGAGCTATTTGTAATGAGGTGGATAGACCTAGAGTCTGCCATACAGAGTGAAGTTAAGTCAGAAAGAGAAAGACAAATACCGTATGCTAACACATATATATGGAATTTAAAAAAAAGTCATGAAGAACCTAGGGGTAAAACGGGAATACAGACACAGACCTACTTGAGAATGGACTTGAGGATATGGGGAGGGGGAAGGGTAAGCTGTGACAAAACGAAAGAGAGGCATGGACATATATACACTACCAAACGTAAGGTAGATAGATAGTGGGAAGCAGCCGCAGAGCACAGGGAGATCAGCTCGGTGCTTTGTGACCACCTGGAGGGGTGGGATGGGGAGGGTGGGAGGGAGGGAGATGCATGAGGGAAGGGATGTGGGAACAGATGTATATGTATGACTGATTCACTTTGTTATAAAGCAGAAACTAAAAATAAAAAAGATCTCCAATCAAACTGTTCATTTTATAATAGACATGGTATGATACAATTTATAATAGATATGGTATGAACCTTTCCCTTTCACGGGAAAGGTTCGGCTGGGAAAAAGGAATTGTTCTTGAAAATGGGGCCTGTGCTATTGCAGACACTGTGCTCAACCTAGGTCCACCGAATGCTCTGATGTCATCACTGAGGTCACAGAATTCCGCTGTGCGCCTGGCAACCTTGCAAACATAACAGCCCTGGTGAGCACTAGGCAGTACTGCTGGTTCACTCAGTGGTACAAGTTTTTCAGCCATTTAGGAGACTTGACTATTTTTATTTGTACTGAATCATTTCAACGGATTGCCCAAGAGCCAACAAGGGCCAACCTGTAGGGAAGAGGAGGAGTTGGACATCTCTTGAGGCATCTTCTAAGGGAGACTTCTAGTTGGTACGATGGAACGGCGACAAAAGAGGAAACATCTGGAAAATGAAGAGTCCCAGGAAACTGCCGAGAACAGAGGAGGTATGTGGGGGGCAACTTGTCTGGGGCACATGGGTTTCTGCCAAACTGAACCTTCTCTAGGAAGCGGGGGACTGAGAACGTGTCACCTGTGAAGCAGGGAGCGAGAGACCTTGTCTCACTGATGCTGCCGTATCCATCCGGAGGGTCCCTGTGGTGTGAGATGGCACAGAACGGCCAGATGGCCCCTGGGAGATGGGAGGTCAGCTCCGATGGTCTGAGGACTCTCTCCTGGGGCAGCCGGGCCTGGAGCTTTGTCGGACTCACAGCAGGCTGCATCCTGCTTGCACAGACCTAGAGGTGCAGCTTTTCTCAGTCCCCGATTTCTCTCTTATTCTCTTGGATCTTTCCCTGGGGTCAAGAGGTGGGGATGTGAAGGATGCAAGGATGCTGAGAGAGACCCAGGAGTTGCTTGGCCTCTTTTACCAAAGTGGAAAGAGAAGCCCCATGAGTTGAAGGCCCTGTTGAAAAATATCTTGACAAGTGGAATGCACTTCGGAAGAAGATTGTTTGTCTAGGGATGGTGTCATATTGAAAGCAAGGAGGTTTTATTCCTTCAACAGGAAGAATTTCCCAAAGGAGATCAAGGGAAGGGAAGGGTTTTCCAGAGACTGAGACCGCGTGGGCGGGGGTGAGAAATGGCCTCAGGGTCCTGCAGGGAGCTCTGAGAGCCACGGGCCACGGGGTGCCTGCGTGCATTAAATGTAGGCGAGTAGCTTGCCCTGGGAGAGGGGTGGTCACCCCAGAGCTCCAGCTAGAGGCCTCTGCCCCACATTAGAGCCCAGTAGCTCCTACCAGGCCCAGGGCCCTGGAGACTGTAGGATGGGCCCTGGGAATGGAGCTCTAGACAGCAGGCAGATTTTCAGGCAGTGGCTGGGACAGGCTGGGGAAGGCAATGACTGCCCCTGACCATTCAGAATATTTTGCTCTATGTTCCTCTGTGTGTGTGGGTGTGTGAATGTGTGTGTGTGAGTGTGTGTGTGTGTGTGTGAGTGTGTGTGTGTCTGTGTGTTTGTGGTATTGCAGAGAAGAGCGGGATGAATGGGGGTAGAGTGCTTACCAGATAGAAAGTCTGCGTGGTAAAGTTCTTGTCACCCTGCCTGGACCTGGCTGACACTCGGTGTACGTAAGAGTGTATACAGAATTCTTGTTAGGGGTGTTTTATGAGACAGTAACTCATACACCCATGTACACTCTGATACAGCAAAAATATCACACACCCCACATATAACTTCCTTATTAAACCACACACAGCACATGGAGGTATATACACGCATCCCTCTTGTACTACGTTCTCATACAACCCACCTGTATCACAATCCTTTCCTCCAACACCAAACGCTGGAGATGAGATATGTATATAGACACACACACTATCTATATATGACACACACACACACACACTATATATATATGTATCTCCTCAACTCTCGCACAAACACAGCTAACTTCAGCCATCTCTAAATACCTCTATAAAAACCACTCACGTGTCAGACACACCACACTTATAACACATTCTTGAGTAATGCCAGACCCGCTTTGTACAAACCACAGTAAACCACAGTCTCACTAACCCATGTCAGGGTTGCCAGAGAAAATATGGGCTATCCAGTTCAATTTGAATTCCAGATAAACAACAAGTAATGTTTCAGTATCAGGATGTCCCAAATATTGTATGGGCCATACTTACACTCAAAATAAGTCAGACCAAATACTGCATGGGAATACTTACACTAAAAAATTATTCTGGGTTTATCTGAAACTGAAATTTAACTGGGTGCCCTGTATTTTTGTTCGCTAAGTCTGGCAACCCTTATAAACCTACCACCAGCTGATGTATTATATATTTACTGTAGTTTTGTTTAGTGTGTGTCTTCCCCTACTAGAATGTGCAGCATTACCAGAGACTACAACAATGGAAGAGTGCCGGATACACAGGACTAGCTGCTCACTGAATCTTGGTGAATGAATGAATCAACACACACCATAAATACAAGCCACACCGTGTAATGAGGAAAAGTTACATGTCCCAGAATTCCTGACTTGTGAACAGAAACCATGCACACAAAGGCCACAGACACAGATAGACACATCTGCACTGTGCTCCCCACGCCAACCCCACACTCACCACAGACAT
>NW_028293816.1:0-23000 GCF_964341445.2 Mesoplodon mirus | reverse complement strand
TTTCCGTTCCGGGCTAGGGTTAGGGTTAGGGAACGACAAGGCTTAGGGCACAGGTGAGGGTACGGAAACGTGGGAGGGTCAGGCTACGTGCTGGTGAAAGGGTCAGTGCCTGCGTACGGGCCAGGAATAGGCTACGGCGTAGGGAAAGGTGTAGGGCTGGTGGTGGGTTTCCGTTCCGGGCTAGGGTTAGGGTTAGGGAACGGCAAGGCTTAGGGCACAGGTGAGGGTCCACAAACGTGGGAGGGTCAGGCTTCGTGCTGACGCACGGGTCTGTGCCAGCGTACGGGCCAGGAGTAGGCTACGGCTTGGGGGTAAGGTGTAGGGCTGGTGGTGGGTTTTCGTTCCAGGCTACGGTTAGGGTTAGGGAACGGCAAGGCTTAGGGCACAGGTGAGGGTACGGAAACGTGGGAGGGTCAGGCTACGTGCTGATGCACGGCTCAGTGGCAGCGTACCGGGCAGGAGTAGTCTACGGCATATTGTAAGGTGTAGGGCTGGTGGTGGGATTCCGTTCCGGGCTAGGGTTAGGGTTAGGGAACGGCAAGGCTTAGGGCTCAGGTAACGGTACAGAAAAGTGGGAGGGTCAGGCTACGTGCTGGTGAAAGGGTCAGTGCCTGCGTACGGGCCAGGAATAGACTACGGCTTGTGGGTAAGATATAGGGCTGGTGGTGGGTTTCCGTTCCGGGCTAGGGTAAGAGTTAGGGAACGGCAAGTCTTAGGGCACAGGTGAGGGTATGGAAACGTGGGAGAGTCAGGCTACGTGCTGACGCACGGGTCAGTGCCAGCGTTCGGGCCAGGAGTAGGCTACAGCGTAGGGTAAAGTGTAGGGATGGTGGTGGGTTTCCGTGCTGGGCTACGGTTAGGGTTAGGGAACGGCAAGGCTTAGGACACAGGTGAGGGTACGGAAACGTTGGAGGGTCAGGCTACGTGCTGATGAAAGGGTCAGTGCCTGTGTACGGGCCAGGAATAAGCTACGGCATAGGGAAAGGTATAGGGCTGGTGGTGGGTTTCTGTTCCGGGCTAGGGTTAGGGTTAGGGAACGGCAAGGCTTAGGGCACAGGTGAGGTTACGGAAACTTGGGAGGGTCAGGCTACATGCTGACGCATGGGTCAGTGCCAGCGTACAAGCCAGGACTAGGCTATGGCATACGATAATGTGTAGGGCTGGTGGTGGGATTCCGTGCCGGGCTAGGGTAAGGGTTAGGGAACGGCAAGGCTTAGGGCACAGGTGAGCGTACGGTAACATGGGAGGGTCAGGCTACGTGCTGAAGCACAGGTCAGTGCCCGCGTACGGGCCAGGTGTAGGCTACGGCATAGAGTAAGGTGTAGGGCTGGTGGTGGGTTTCCGTTCCGGGCTAGGGTTAGGGTTAGTGAACGGCAAGGCTTAGGGCAAAGGTGAGGGTACGGAAACGTGGGAGGGTCAGGCTACTTGCTGATGATAGGGTCAGTGCCTGCGTATGAGCCAGGAATAGGCTACGGCGTAGGGAAAGGTGTAGGGCTGGTGGTGGATTTCCGTTCCGGTCTAGGGTTAGTGTTAGGGAATGGCAAGGCTTAGGGCACAGGTGAGGGTCCGCAAACGTGGGAGGGTCAGGCTTTGTGCTGACGCACAGGTCTGTGCCAGCGTACGGGCCAGGAGTAGGCTACGGCTTGGGGGTAAGTTGTAGGGCTGGTGGTGGGTTTCCGTTCCGGGCTAGGGTTAGGGTTAGGGAACGGCAAGGCGTAGGGCACAGGTGAGGGTACGGAAACGTGGGAGGGTCAGGCTACGTGATGATGCACGGGTCAGTGCCAGCGTACTGGCCAGGAGTAAGCTACGGCTTGGGGGTTAGTTGTAGGGCTAGTGGTGGGGTTCTGTTCTGTGCTAGGGTTAGGGTTAGGGAACGGCAAGGCTTAGGGCACAGGTGAGGGTACGGAAACGTGGGAGGGTCACGCTACATGCTGACGCACGGGTCAGTGCCAGCGTACGGGCCAGGAATAGGCTATGGCTTGGGGGTAAGCTGTAGGGTTGGTGGTGTGTTTCCGTTCCGGACTAGGGTTAGGGTTAGGGAACGGCAAGGCTTAGGGCACAGGTGAGGGTACGGAAACGTGTGAGGGTCAGGCTACGTGCTGACGCACGTGTCAGTGCCAGCGTACGTGCCAGGAGTAGGCTACGGCGTAGGGCAAGGTGTAGGGCTGGTAGTGCGTTTCTGTTCCGGGCTTGGGTTAGGGTTAGGGAAAGGCAAGGCTTAGGGCCCAGGTGAGGGTACGGAAACGTGGGAGGGTCAGGCTACGTGCTGACGCACGGGTCAGTGCCAGCGTTCGGGCCAGGAGTAGGCTACAGCGTAGGGTAAGGTTTAGGGCTGGTGGTGGGTTTCCGTTCCGGGCTACGGTTAGTGTTAGGGAACGGCAAGGCTTAGGGCCCAGGTTTGGGTACGGAAACGTGGGAGTGTCAAGCTAAATGCTGACGCAGGGGTTAGGGCGAGCGTACGGGCGAGGAGTAGGCTACGGAGTAGGGAAAGGTTTAGGGCTGGTGGTGGTTTTCCGTTCCGAGCTAGGGTTAGGGTTAGGGAACGGCAAGGCTTAGGGCACAGGTGAGGGTACGGAAACGTGGGCGGGTCAGGCTACGTGCGGACGTACGGGTCACTGCCAGCGTATGGACCAGGAGTAGGCTACGGCGTAGGGTAAGGTGTAAGGCTGGTGGTGGGTTTTCATTCCGGGCTATGGTTAGGGTTAGGGAACGGCAAGGCTTAGGGAACAGGTGAGGGTACTGAGACGTGGGAGGGTCAGGCTACGTGCTGACGCACGGGTCATTGCCAGCGTACGGGCCAGGAGTAGGCTACGGCTTGTGGGTAAGATTTAGGGCTGGTGGTGTGTTTCCGTTCCGGGCTAGGGTTAGGGTTAGGGAACGGCAAGGCTTAGGGTACAGGTGAGTGTACGGTAACATGGGAGGTTTAGGCTACGTGCTGAAGAACGGGTCATTACCCCCGTACGGGCCAGGTGTAGGCTACGGCATAGGGTAAGGTGTAGGGCTGGTGGAGGGTTTTCGTTCCGGGCTAGGGTTAGGGTTAGGGAACGGCAAGGCTTAGGGCACAGGTGAGGTTACGGAAACGTGGGAGGGTCAGGCTACGTGCTGACGCACGGGTCAGTGCCAGCATATGGGCCAGGAGTAGGCTACGGAGTGGTGGTAAGCTGTAGGGCTGGTGGTGGGTTTTTGTTCCGGGCTAGGGTTAGGGTTAGCGAACGTCAATGCTTAGGGCACAGGTGAGGGTACGGAAACGTTGGAGGGACAGGCTACGTGCTGACGCACGGGTCAGTGCCAGCGTACGGGCCAGGTATAGGCTACGGCGTAGGATAGAGTGTAGGGCTGGTGGTGGGTTTCCGTTCCGGGCTAGGGTTAGGGTTAAGGAACGGCAAGGCTTAGGGCACAGGTGAGGGTACAGAAACGTGGGAGGTTCAGGCTACGTGCTGACGCACGGGTTAGTGCCAGCGTACGGGCCAGGAGTATGCTACGGCGTAGGGTAAGGTTTAGTGCTGGTGGTGGGTTTCCGTTCCGGGCTAGGGTTAGGGTTAGGGAACGGCAAGGCTTAGGGCACAGGTGAGGGTACGGAAACGTGGGAGGGTCAGGCTACGTGCTGACGCACGGGTCAGTGCCAGCGTACGGGCCAGGAGTAGGCTGCGGCTTGTGGGTAAGGTTTAGGGATGGTGGTGGGTTTCCGTTCCGGGCTAGGCTTAGGGTAAGGGAACGGCAAGGCTAAGAGCACAGGTGAGGGTACGGTAACATGGTAGGGTCAGGCAACGTGCGGAAACACAGGCTATTACCCGCGTACTGGCCAGGTATAGGCTACGTCATAGGGTAAGGTGTAGGGCTGGTGGTGGGTTTTTGTTCCGGGCTAGGGTTAGGGTTAGCGAACGTCAATGCTTAGGGCACAGGTGAGGGTACGGAAACGTTGGAGGGACAGGCTACGTGCTGACGCACGGGTCAGTGCCAGCGTACGGGCCAGGTATAGGCTACGGCGTAGGATAGAGTGTAGGGCTGGTGGTGGGTTTCCGTTCCGGGCTAGGGTTAGGGTTAAGGAACGGCAAGGCTTAGGGCACAGGTGAGGGTACAGAAACGTGGGAGGTTCAGGCTACGTGCTGACGCACGGTTTAGTGCCAGCGTACGGGCCAGGAGTATGCTACGGCGTAGGGTAAGGTTTAGTGCTGGTGGTGGGTTTCCGTTCCGGGCTAGGGTTAGGGTTAGGGAACGGCAAGGCTTAGGGCACAGGTGAGGGTACGGAAACGTGGGAGGGTCAGGCTACGTGCTGACGCACGGGTCAGTGCCAGCGTACGGGCCAGGAGTAGGCTGCGGCTTGTGGGTAAGGTTTAGGGATGGTGGTGGGTTTCCGTTCCGGGCTAGGCTTAGGGTAAGGGAACGGCAAGGCTTAGAGCACAGGTGAGGGTACGGTAACATGGTAGGGTCAGGCAACGTGCGGAAACACAGGCTATTACCCGTGTACTGGCCAGGTATAGGCTCCGTCATAGGGTAAGGTGTAGGGCTGGTGGTGGGTTTCCGTTTCGGGCTAGGGTTAGGGTTAGGCAATGGCAAGGCTTAGGGCACAGGTGAAGGTACGGAAACGTGGGAGGTTCAGGCTACTTGCTGACCCACGGGTCATTGCCAGCGTATGGGCCAGGAGTAGTCTACGGCTTCGGGGTTAGATGTAGGGCTGGTGGTCCGTTTCCGTTCCGTGCTAGGGTTAGGGTTACGGAACGGCAAGGCTTAGGGCACTGGTGAGGGTTACGGAAACGTGGGAGGGTCAGGCTACGTGCTGACGCACGGGTCAGTGTCCGCGTATGGTCCAGGAGTAGGCTACGGCGTACGGTAAAGTGTAGGGCTGGTGGTGGGTTTCCGTTCCGGGCTAGGGTTAGGGTTACGGAACGGCAAGTGTTAGGGCACAGGTGAGGGTACGGAAACGTGGGAGCGTCAGGCTACGTGCTGACGCATGGGTCAGTGCCAGCGTACAAGCCAGGAGTAGGCTACGGCGTAGGTTAAGGTTTAGGGCTGGTGGTGGGTTTCCGTTCCGGGCTAGGGTTAGGGTTAGGGAAAGGCAAGGCTTAGGGCCCAGGTGAGGGTACGGAAACGTGGGAGGGTCAGGCTACGTGCTGACGCACGGGTCAGTGCCATCGTACCGGCCAGGAATAGGCTACGGCGTGGGGGTTAGTGTAGGGCTGGTGGTGGTTTTCCGTTCCGGGCTAGGGTTAGTGTTAGGGAAGAGCAAGGCTTAGGGCATAGGTGAGGGTACGGAAACGTGGGAGGGTCAGGCTACGTGCTGATGCACGGCTCAGTGGCAGCGTACCCGCCAGGAGTAGGCTACGGCATATGGTAAGGTGTAGGGCTGGTGGTGGGATTCCGTTCCGGTCTAGGGTTAGGGTTAGGGAACGGCAAGTCTTAGGGCTCAGGTAAGGGTACAGAAAAGTGGGAGGGTCAGGCTACGTGCTGATGCACGGGTCAGTGCCAGTGTACGGGCCAGGTGTAGGCTACGGCTTGTGGGTAAGTTTTAGGGCTGGTGGTGGGTTTCCGTTCCGGGCTAGGGTTATGGTTAGGGAACAGCAAGGCTTAGGGCACAGGTGAGGGTACGGAAACGTGGGAGGGTCAGGCTACGTGCTGACGCACGGGTCAGTGCCAGCGTGCGGGCCAGGAGTAGGCTACGGCGTAGGGTAAGGTGTAGGGCTGGTGGTGGGTTCCGTTCCGGTCTAGGGTTAGGGTTAGGGAACGGCAAGGCATAGGGCACAGGTGAGGGTACAGAAACGTGGGAGGGTCAGGCTACATGCTGACGCACGGGTCAGTGCCAGCGTACGGGCCAGGAGTAGGCTATGGCTTGTGGGTAAGCTGTAGGGCTGGTGGTGTGTTTCCTTTTGGGAATAGGGTTAGGGTTAGGGAACGGCAAGGCTTAGGGCACAGGTGAGGGTACGGAAACGTGTGAGGGCCAGGCTACGTGCTTACGCGCGGGTTAGTGCCAGCGTACGGGCCAGGAGTAGGCTACGGCATAGGGTAAGGTGTAGGGCTGGTGGTGGGTTTCCGTTCCTGGCTAGGGTTAGGGTGAGGGAACGGTAAGGCTTAGGGCACAGGTGAGGGTACGGAAATGTGGGAGTGTCAGGCTACGTGATGACGCACAGGTCAGTGCCAACGTACAGGCCAGGAGTAGGCTACGGCGTAGGGTAATGTCTAGGGATGGTGGTGGGTTTCCGTTCCGGGCTAGGGTTAGGGTTAGGGAACCTCAAGGCTTAGGGCACAGGTGAGGGTACGGAAATGTGGGAGGGTCAGGCTACGTACTGATGCATGGGTCAGTGCCAGCGTACGGGCCAGGAGTAGGCTACGGTGTAGGGTAACGTGTAGGGTTGTTGGTGGGTTTTCATTGCGGGGTACGGTTAGGGTTAGGGAACGGCAAGGCTTAGGGCATAGGTGAGGGAACGGAAACGTGGGAGGGTCAGGCTACGTGCTGACGCACGGGTCAGTGCCAGCGTACGGGCCAGGAATAGGCTACGGCGTACATTAAGGTGTAGGGCTGGTGGTGGGATTCCGTTCCAGTCTTGGGTTAGAGTTAGGGAAGGCCAAGGCTTAGGGCTTAGCAGAGGGTACGGAAAAGTGGGAGGGTCAGGCTACGTGCTGACGCACGGGTCAGTGCCAGTGTACGGACCAGGAGTAGGCTACGGCTTGGGGGTAAGTTGTAGGGCTGGTGGTGGGTTTCCGTTTCGGGCTAGGGTTAGGGTTAGGCAACGGCAAGGCTTAGGGCACAGGTGAGGGTACGGAAACGTGGGAGGGTCAGGCTACTTGCTGACCAACGGGTCAGTGCCAGCGTATGGGCCAGGAGTAGTCTACGGCTTGGGGGTAAGATGTAGGGCTGGTGGTCCGTTTCCGTGCCGGGCTAGGGTTAGGGTTACGGAACGGCAAGGCTTAGGGCACTGTTGAGGGTTACGGAAACGTGGGAGGGTCAGGCTAAGTGCTGACACACGGGTCAGTGTCCGCGTATGGTCCAGGAGTAGGCTACGGCGTACGGTAAAGTGTAGGGCTGGTGGTGGGTTTCCGTTCCGGGCTTGGGTTAGGGTTACGGAACGGCAAGGCTTAGGGCACAGGTGAGGGTACGGAAACGTGGGAGCGTCAGGCTACGTGCTGACGCATGGGTCAGTGCCAGCGTACAGGCCAGGAGTAGGCTACAGCATAGGTTAAGGTCTAGGGCTGGTGGTGGGTTTCCGTTCCGGGCTAGGGTTAGGGTTACGGAACGGCAAGGCTTAGGGCACAGGTGAGGGTACGGAAACGTGTGAGCGTCAGACTACATGCTGACGCATGGGTCAGTGCCAGCGTACAGGCCAGGAGTAGGCTACGGCATAGGTTAAGGTCTAGGGCTGGTGGTGGGTTTCCGTTCCGGGCTAGGGTTAGGGTTAGGGAAAGGCAGGGCTTAGGGCCCAGGTGAGGGTACGGAAACGTGGGAGGGTCAGGCTACGTGCTGACGCACGGGTCAGTGCCATCGTACCGGGCAGGAATAGGCTACGGCTTGGGGGTTAGTGTAGGGCTGGTGGTGGGTTTCCGTTCCGGGCTAGGGTTAGTGTTAGGGAAGAGCAAGGCTTAGGGCATAGGTGAGCGTACGGAAACGTGGGAGGGTCAGGCTACGTGCTGCCGCATGGGTCAGTGCCAGCGTACGGGCCAGGAGTAGGCTATCGCTTGTGGGTTTGGTTTAGGGCTTGTGGTGTGTTTCTGTCCCGTACTAGGGTTAGGGTTAGGGAACGGCAAGGCTTAGGGCACAGGTGACGTTACGGTAACGTGGGAAGGTCAGGCTACATGCTGACGCACAGGTCAGTGCCAGCGTATGGACCATGAGTAGGCTATGGCTTGGGGGTGAGGTGTAGGGTTTGTGGTGGGTTTCCGTTCCGGGCTAGGGTTAGGGTTAGGGAATGGCAAGGTTTAGGGCACAGGTGAGGGTACAGCAATGTGGCAGGTTCAGGATACGTTCTGACGCACGGGTCAGTGCCAGCGTATGGACCAGGAGTAGGCTACAGTTGTGGGTAAGGTGTAGGGCTGTTGGTGGGTTTCCGTTCCGGGCTACAGTTAGGGTTAGGGAACGGCAAAGCTTAGGGCACACGTGAGAGTACGGAAACGAGGGAGGTTCAGGCTACGTGATGACGCACGTGTCAGTGCCAGCGTACCGGCCAGGAGTAGGCTACGGTTTGGTGGTTAGGTGTAGGGCTGGTGGTGGGTTTCCATTCCAGGCTAGGGTTAGTGTTAGGGAACAGCAAGGCTTAGGGCACAGGTGAGGGTACGGAAACGTGGGAGGGTCAGGCTACGTGCTGACGCACGGGTCAGTGCCAGCGTACGGGCCAGGAATAGGCTACGGCTTGGGGGTAAGCTGTAGGGCTGGTGGTGGGTTTCCGCTCCGGACTAGGGTTAGGGTTAGGGAACGGCAAGGCTTAGGGCACAGGTGAGGGTACGGAAACGTGTGAGGGTCAGGCAACGTGCTGACGCACGTGTCAGTGCCAGCGTACGTGCCAGGAGTAGGCTACGGCGTAGGGTAAGGTGTAGGGCTGCTGATGGGTTTCTGTTCCTGGCTAGGGTGAGGGTGAGAGAACAGCAAGGCTTCGGGCACAGGTGATGGTACGGAAACGTGGGAGGGTCAGGCTACATGCTGACGCACGGGTCAGTGCCAGCGTACGGGCCAGGAGTAGGCTACGGCTTGTGGGTAAGGTTTAGGGCTGGTGGTGGGTTTCCATTCCGGGCTAGGGTTAGGGTTACGGACCGGCAAGCCTTAGGGCACAGATGAGGGTACGGAAACTTGGGAGGGTCTGGCTACGTGCTGATGAAAGTGTCAGTGCCTGCGTACGGGCCAGGAATAGGTTACGGCGTAGGGAAAGGTGTAGGGCTGGTGGTGGGTTTCCGTTCCGGGCTAGGGTTAGGGTTAGGGAACGGCAAGGCTTAGGGCACAGGTGAGGGTAAGGAAACGTGGGAGGGTCAGGCTACGTGCTGACGCACGGGTCAGTGCCAGTGTACGGGCCAGGAGTAGGCTACAGCGTAGGGAAAGGTGTAGGCCTGGTGGAGGGTTTTTGTTCCGGGCTATGGTTAGGGATATGGAACGGCAAGTCTTAGGGCACATGTGAGGGTACGGAAACGTGGGAGGGTCTGGCTACATGCTGACGCACGGGTCAGTGCCAGGGTACAGGCAAGGAGTAGGCTACGGCATAGGCTAAGGAGTAGGGCTGGTGGTGGGTTTCCGTTCTGGGTTAGGGCTAGGGTAAGGGAACGGCAAGGCTTAGGGCACAGGTGAGGGTACGGAAAAGCGGGAGGGTCAGGCTACGTAATGACGCACGGTTCAGTGCCAGCGTACGGGCCAGGAGTAGGCTACGGCATAGGGAAAGGTGTAGGGCTGGTGGTGGGTTTGCGTTCCGGGCTAGGGTTAGGGTTAGGGAATGTCAAGGCTTAGGGCACAGGTGAGGGTACAGAAACGTGAGAGGGTCAGGCTACATGCTGACGCACGGTTCAGTGCCAGCGTATGGGCCAGGAGTAGGCTACGGTGTAGGGTATGGTGTAGGGCTGGTGGTGGGTTTCCATTCCGGGCTAGGGTTAGTGTTAGGGAACGGCAAGGCTTAGGGCACAGGTGAGGGTACAGAAACGTGGGAGGGTCAGGCTACGTGCTGACGCACGGGTCAGTGCCAGCGTACAGTCCAGGAGTAGGCTAAGGCTTGTGGCTAAGTTTTAGGGCTGGTGGTGGCTTTCTGTTTGGGGCTATGGTTAGGGATAGAGAACGGCAAGGCTTAGGGCACAGGTGAGGGTACGGAAACGTGGGAGGGCCAGGCTACGTGCTGACGCACGCTTCAGTGCCCGCTTATGGGCCAGGTGTAGGCTACAGCATAGGGTAAGGTGTAGGGCTGGTGGTCGGTTTCCGTTCCGGGCTAGGGTTAGGGTTAGGGAACGACAAGGCTTAGGGCACAGGTGAGGGTACGGAAACGTGGGAGGGTCAGGCTACGTGCTGGTGAAAGGGTCAGTGCCTGCGTACGGGCCAGGAATAGGCTACGGCGTAGGGAAAGGTGTAGGGCTGGTGGTGGGTTTCCGTTCCGGGCTAGGGTTAGGGTTAGGGAACGGCAAGGCTTAGGGCACAGGTGAGGGTCCACAAACGTGGGAGGGTCAGGCTTCGTGCTGACGCACGGGTCTGTGCCAGCGTACGGGCCAGGAGTAGGCTACGGCTTGGGGGTAAGGTGTAGGGCTGGTGGTGGGTTTTCGTTCCAGGCTACGGTTAGGGTTAGGGAACGGCAAGGCTTAGGGCACAGGTGAGGGTACGGAAACGTGGGAGGGTCAGGCTACGTGCTGATGCACGGCTCAGTGGCAGCGTACCGGGCAGGAGTAGTCTACGGCATATTGTAAGGTGTAGGGCTGGTGGTGGGATTCCGTTCCGGGCTAGGGTTAGGGTTAGGGAACGGCAAGGCTTAGGGCTCAGGTAACGGTACAGAAAAGTGGGAGGGTCAGGCTACGTGCTGGTGAAAGGGTCAGTGCCTGCGTACGGGCCAGGAATAGACTACGGCTTGTGGGTAAGATATAGGGCTGGTGGTGGGTTTCCGTTTCGGGCTAGGGTAAGAGTTAGGGAACGGCAAGTCTTAGGGCACAGGTGAGGGTATGGAAACGTGGGAGAGTCAGGCTACGTGCTGACGCACGGGTCAGTGCCAGCGTTCGGGCCAGGAGTAGGCTACAGCGTAGGGTAAAGTGTAGGGATGGTGGTGGGTTTCCGTGCTGGGCTACGGTTAGGGTTAGGAAACGGCAAGGCTTAGGACACAGGTGAGGGTACGGAAACGTTGGAGGGTCAGGCTACGTGCTGATGAAAGGGTCAGTGCCTGTGTACGGGGCAGGAATAAGCTACGGCATAGGGAAAGGTATAGGGCTGGTGGTGGGTTTCTGTTCCGGTCTAGGGTTAGGGTTAGGGAACGGCAAGGCTTAGGGCACAGGTGAGGTTACGGAAACTTGGGAGGGTCAGGCTACATGCTGACGCATGGGTCAGTGCCAGCGTACAAGCCAGGACTAGGCTACGGCATACGATAATGTGTAGGGCTGGTGGTGGGATTCCGTGCCGGGCTAGGGTAAGTGTTAGGGAACGGCAAGGCTTAGGGCACAGGTGAGCGTACGGTAACATGGGAGGGTCAGGCTACGTGCTGAAGCACAGGTCAGTGCCCGCGTACGGGCCAGGTGTAGGCTACGGCATAGAGTAAGGTGTAGGGCTGGTGGTGGGTTTCCGTTCCGGGCTAGGGTTAGGGTTAGTGAACGGCAAGGCTTAGGGCAAAGGTGAGGGTACGGAAACGTGGGAGGGTCAGGCTACTTGCTGATGATAGGGTCAGTGCCTGCGTATGAGCCAGGAATAGGCTACGGCGTAGGGAAAGGTGTAGGGCTGGTGGTGGATTTCCGTTCCGGTCTAGGGTTAGTGTTAGGGAATGGCAAGGCTTAGGGCACAGGTGAGGGTCCGCAAACGTGGGAGGGTCAGGCTTTGTGCTGACGCACAGGTCTGTGCCAGCGTACGGGCCAGGAGTAGGCTACGGCTTGGGGGTAAGTTGTAGGGCTGGTGGTGGGTTTCCGTTCCGGGCTAGGGTTAGGGTTAGGGAACGGCAAGGCGTAGGGCACAGGTGAGGGTACGGAAACGTGGGAGGGTCAGGCTACGTGATGATGCACGGGTCAGTGCCAGCGTACTGGCCAGGAGTAAGCTACGGCTTGGGGGTTAGTTGTAGGGCTAGTGGTGGGGTTCTGTTCTGTGCTAGGGTTAGGGTTAGGGAACGGCAAGGCTTAGGGCACAGGTGAGGGTACGGAAACGTGGGAGGGTCACGCTACATGCTGACGCACGGGTCAGTGCCAGCGTACGGGCCAGGAATAGGCTATGGCTTGGGGGTAAGCTGTAGGGTTGGTGGTGTGTTTCCGTTCCGGACTAGGGTTAGGGTTAGGGAACGGCAAGGCTTAGGGCACAGGTGAGGGTACGGAAACGTGTGAGGGTCAGGCTACGTGCTGACGCACGTGTCAGTGCCAGCGTACGTGCCAGGAGTAGGCTACGGCGTAGGGCAAGGTGTAGGGCTGGTAGTGCGTTTCTGTTCCGGGCTTGGGTTAGGGTTAGGGAAAGGCAAGGCTTAGGGCCCAGGTGAGGGTACGGAAACGTGGGAGGGTCAGGCTACGTGCTGACGCACGGGTCAGTGCCAGCGTTCGGGCCAGGAGTAGGCTACGGCGTAGGGTAAGGTTTAGGGCTGGTGGTGGGTTTCCGTTCCGGGCTACGGTTAGTGTTAGGGAACGGCAAGGCTTAGGGCCCAGGTGAGGGTACGGAAACGTGGGAGTGTCAAGCTAAATGCTGACGCAGGGGTTAGGGCGAGCGTACGGGCGAGGAGTAGGCTACGGAGTAGGGAAAGGTTTAGGGCTGGTGGTGGTTTTCCGTTCCGAGCTAGGGTTAGGGTTAGGGAATGGCAAGGCTTAGGGGACAGGTGAGGGTACGGAAACGTGGGCGGGTCAGGCTACGTGCGGACGTACGGGTCACTGCCAGCGTATGGACCAGGAGTAGGCTACGGCGTAGGGTAAGGTGTAAGGCTGGTGGTGGGTTTTCGTTCCGGGCTATGGTTAGGGTTAGGGAACGGCAAGGCTTAGGGAACAGGTGAGGGTACTGAAACGTGGGAGGGTCAGGCTACGTGCTGACGCACGGGTCATTGCCAGCGTACGGGCCAGGAGTAGGCTACGGCTTGTGGGTAAGATTTAGGGCTGGTGGTGTGTTTCCGTTCCGGGCTACGGTTAGGGTTAGGGAACGGCAAGGCTTAGGGTACAGGTGAGTGTACGGTAACATGGGAGGTTTAGGCTACGTGCTGAAGAACGGGTCATTACCCCCGTACGGGCCAGGTGTAGGCTACGGCATAGGGTAAGGTGTAGGGCTGGTGGAGGGTTTTCGTTCCGGGCTAGGGTTAGGGTTAGGGAACGGCAAGGCTTAGGGCACAGGTGAGGTTACGGAAACGTGGGAGGGTCAGGCTACGTGCTGACGCACGGGTCAGTGCCAGCATATGGGCCAGGAGTAGGCTACGGAGTGGTGGTAAGGTGTAGGGCTGTTGGTGGGTTTTTGTTCCGGGCTAGGGTTAGGGTTAGCGAACGTCAATGCTTAGGGCACAGGTGAGGGTACGGAAACGTTGGAGGGACAGGCTACGTGCTGACGCACGGGTCAGTGCCAGCGTACGGGCCAGGTATAGGCTACGGCGTAGGATAGAGTGTAGGGCTGGTGGTGGGTTTCCGTTCCGGGCTAGGGTTAGGGTTAAGGAACGGCAAGGCTTAGGGCACAGGTGAGGGTACAGAAACGTGGGAGTTTCAGGCTACGTGCTGACGCACGGGTTAGTGCCAGCGTACGGGCCAGGAGTATGCTACGGCGTAGGGTAAGGTTTAGTGCTGGTGGTGGGTTTCCGTTCCGGGCTAGGGTTAGGGTTAGGGAACGGCAAGGCTTAGGGCACAGGTGAGGGTACGGAAACGTGGGAGGGTCAGGCTACGTGCTGACGCACGGGTCAGTGCCAGCGTACGGGCCAGGAGTAGGCTGCGGCTTGTGGGTAAGGTTTAGGGATGGTGGTGGGTTTCCGTTCCGGGCTAGGCTTAGGGTAAGGGAACGGCAAGGCTTAGAGCACAGGTGAGGGTACGGTAACATGGTAGGGTCAGGCAACGTGCGGAAACACAGGCTATTACCCGCGTACTGGCCAGGTATAGGCTACGTCATAGGGTAAGGTGTAGGGCTGGTGGTGGGTTTCCGTTTCGGGCTAGGGTTAGGGTTAGGCAACGGCAAGGCTTAGGGCACAGGTGAAGGTACGGAAACGTGGGAGGTTCAGGCTACTTGCTGACCCACGGGTCAGTGCCAGCGTATGGGCCAGGAGTAGTCTACGGCTTGGGGGTTAGATATAGGGCTGGTGGTCCGTTTCCGTTCCGTGCTAGGGTTAGGGTTACGGAACGGCAAGGCTTAGGGCACTGGTGAGGGTTACGGAAACGTGGGAGGGTCAGGCTACGTGCTGACGCACGGGTCAGTGTCCGCGTATGGTCCAGGAGTAGGCTACGGCGTACGGTAAAGTGTAGGGCTGGTGGTGGGTTTCCGTTCCGGGCTAGGGTTAGGGTTACGGAACGGCAAGTGTTAGGGCACAGGTGAGGGTACGGAAACGTGGGAGCGTCAGGCTACGTGCTGACGCATGGGTCAGTGCCAGCGTACAAGCCAGGAGTAGGCTACGGCGTAGGTTAAGGTTTAGGGCTGGTGGTGGGTTTCCGTTCCGGGCTAGGGTTAGGGTTAGGGAAAGGCAAGGCTTAGGGCCCAGGTGAGGGTACGGAAACGTGGGAGGGTCAGGCTACGTGCTGACGCACGGGTCAGTGCCATCGTACCGGCCAGGAATAGGCTACGGCTTGGGGGTTAGTGTAGGGCTGGTGGTGGTTTTCCGTTCCGGGCTAGGGTTAGTGTTAGGGAAGAGCAAGGCTTAGGGCATAGGTGAGGGTACGGAAACGTGGGAGGGTCAGGCTACGTGCTGATGCACGGCTCAGTGGCAGCGTACCGGCCAGGAGTAGGCTACGGCATATGGTAAGGTGTAGGGCTGGTGGTGGGATTCCGTTCCGGTCTAGGGTTAGGGTTAGGGAACGGCAAGTCTTATGGCTCAGGTAAGGGTACAGAAAAGTGGGAGGGTCAGGCTACGTGCTGACGCATGGGTCAGTGCCAGTGTACGGGCCAGGTGTAGGCTACGGCTTGTGGGTAAGTTTTAGGGCTGGTGGTGGGTTTCCGTTCCGGGCTAGGGTTATGGTTAGGGAACAGCAAGGCTTAGGGCACAGGTGAGGGTACGGAAACGTGGGAGGGTCAGGCTACGTGCTGACGCACGGGTCAGTGCCAGCGTGCGGGCCAGGAGTAGGCTACGGCGTAGGGTAAGGTGTAGGGCTGGTGGTGGGTTCCGTTCCGGGCTAGGGTTAGGGTTAGGGAACGGCAAGGCATAGGGCACAGGTGAGGGTACAGAAACGTGGGAGGGTCAGGCTACATGCTGACGCACGGGTCAGTGCCAGCGTACGGGCCAGGAGTAGGCTATGGCTTGTGGGTAAGCTGTAGGGCTGGTGGTGTGTTTCCTTTTGGGAATAGGGTTAGGGTTAGGGAACGGCAAGGCTTAGGGCACAGGTGAGGGTACGGAAACGTGTGAGGGCCAGGCTACGTGCTTATGCGCGGGTTAGTGCCAGCGTACGGGCCAGGAGTAGGCTACGGCGTAGGGTAAGGTGTAGGGCTGGTGGTGGGTTTCCGTTCCTGGCTAGGGTTAGGGTGAGGGAACGGTAAGGCTTAGGGCACAGGTTAGGTTACGGAAACGTGGGAGGGTCAGGCTACGTGCTGACGCATGGGTCAGTGCCAGCGTACAGGCCAGGATTAGGCTATGGCTTGGGTGTAAGTTATAGGGTTGGTGGTTTGTTTCCGTTCCGGGCTATGGTTAGGGTTAGTGAAAGGCAAGGCTTAGGGCACAGGTGAGGATACGGAAACGTGGGAGGGTCACGCTACGTGCTGACGCACGTGTCAGTGCCACAATACGGGCCAGGAGTAGGCTACGGCTTTGGGGTAAGTTCTAGGGCTGGTGGTGCCTTTCCATTGGGGGCTAGGGTTAGGGTTAGGGAACGGCAAGGCTTAGGGCACAGGTGAGGGTACGGAAACGTGGGAGGGTTCAACAACGTGCTGACGCACGGTTCAGTGCCAGCGTACGGGCCAGGAGTAGGCTACGGCGTAAGGTAAAGTGTAGGGCTGGTGGTGGGTTTCCGTTCCGGGCTAGGGTTAGGGTTACGGAACGGCAAGGCTTAGTCCTCAGGTGAGGGTACGGAAAAGTGGGAGTGTCTTGCTACGTGCTGACGCACGGGTCAGTGCCAGCGTACGAGCCAGGATTAGGCTACGGCATACGGTAAGGTGTAGGGCTGGTGGTGGGTTTTTGTTCTGGGCTAGCGTTAGTGTTAGGGAACTGCAAGGCTTAGGGCAGAGGTGAGGTTACGGAAACGTGGGAGGGTCAGGCTACGTGCTGACGCACGGGTCAGTGCCAGCATACGGGTCAGGAGTAGGCTTCGGCGTAGGGTAATGTGTAGGGCTTGTGGTGGGTTTCCATTTTGGGCTAGGGTTAGGGATAGGGAACGGCATGTCTTAGGGCACAGGTGAGGGTACGGAAACGTGGGAGGGTCAGGCTACGTGCTGATGCACGGGTCAGTGCCAGCATACGGGCCAGTAGTAGGCTACGGCTTTGTAAGTTGTAGGGCTGGTGGTGTGTTTCTGTTCTGGGATAGGGTTAGGGTTAGGGAACGGCAAGGCTTAGGGCACAGGTGAGGGTACGGAAACGTGGGATGGTTAGGCTACATGCTGATGCACGGGTCAGTGCCAGCGTACCGGCCAGGAGTAGGCTATGGCTTGGGGTTAAGCTGTAGGGCTGGTGGTGGGTTTCAGTTATGGACTATGGTTAGGGTTAGGGAACAAGAAGGCTTTGTGCACAGGTGAGGGTACTGAAAAGTGTGAGGGTCAGGCTATGTGCTGACGCACTGGTCAGTGCCAGCGTACGGGCCAGGAGTAGGATACGGCGTAGGGTAAGGTGTAGGGCTGGTGGTGGTTTTCCGTTCCGGGCGAGGGTTAGGGTTAGGGAACGGAAATGCTTAGGGCAGAGGTGAGGTTACGGAAACGTGAGAGGGTCAGGCTACGTGCTGACGCACAAGTCAGTGCCAGCGTACCGGCCAGGAGTAGGCTACGGCTTGGTGGTTAGGTGTAGGGCTGGAGGTGGGTTTCCGTTCCGGGCTAGGGTTAGTGTTAGGGAACAGGAAGGCTTAGGGCATAGGTGAGGGTACGGAAACCTGGGAGGGTCAGGCTACGTGCTGACCCACAGTTCAGTGCCAGTGTACGGGCCAGGAGTATGCTATGGCTTGGGGGTTAGGTGTAGGGCTTGTGGTTTGTTTCCGTCCCGTATTAGGGTTAGGGTTAGGGAACGGCAAGGCTTAGGGCACTGGTGACGTTACGGTAACTTGGGAAGTTCAGGCTACGTGCTGACGCACAGGTCAGTGCCAGCGTACGGGCCAGGAGTAGGCTACGGCTTGGTGGTTAGGTGTAGGGCTGGTGGTGGGTTTCCATTCCGGGCTAGGGTTAGTGTTAGGGAACGGCAAGGCTTAGGGCACAGGTGAGGGTACAGAATCGTGGGAGGGTCACGCTACTTGCTGACGCACGGGTCAGTGCCAGCGTACGGGCCAGGAGTAGGCTATGGCTTGGGGGTTAGGTGTAGGGCTGGTGGTGGGTTTCCGTTCCGTACTAGGTTTAGGGTTAGGGAACGGCAAGGCTTAGGGCACAGGTGAGGGTACGGAAACGTGGGAGGGTCAGGCTAAGTTCTGACTCACGGGTCAGTGCCAGCGTACGGGCCAGGAGTAGGCTACGGCGTAGGGTTTGGTGTAGGGCTGGTGGTGGTTTTCCATTCCGGGCTAGGGTTAGGGTTAGGGAACGGCAAGGCTTAGGGCACAGGTGAGGGTACGGAAACGTGGGAGGGTCAGGCTACGTGCTGAAGCACAGGTCAGTGCCCGCGTACGGGCCAGGTGTAGTCTACAGCATAGAGTAAGGTGTAGGGCTAGTGGTGGGTTTCTGTTCCGGGCTAGGGTTAGGGATAGGGAACGGCAAAGCTTAGGGCACTTGTGAGGGTACGGAAATGAGGGAGGCTCAGGCTACGTGCTGACGCACGGTTCAGTGCCAGCGTACGGGCCAGGATTAGGCTACGGCTTGGGGTTTAGGTGTAGGGATGGTGGTGGGTTTAGGGTGCGGGCTAGGGTTAGGGTTAGGGAACAGCAAGGCTTAGGGCACAGGTGAGGGTACGGAAACGTGGGAGGGTCAGGCTACGTGCTGACGCATGGGTCAGTGCCAGCGTACGGGCCAGGAGTAGGCTACGGCGTAGGGAATGGTCTAGGGCTGGTGGTGGGTTTCCATTCCGGGCTAAGGTTAGGGTTAGGGAACGTCAAGGCTTAGGGCACAGGTGAGGGTACGGAAACGTGGGAGGTTCAGGCTACATGCTGACGCATGGGTCAGTGCGAGCGTACGGACGAGGAGTAGGCTACCCAGTAGGGAAAGGTTTAGGGATGGTGTTGGGTTTCCGTTCCGGGTTAGGGTTTTGGTTAGGGAACGGCAAGGCTTAGGGCACAAGTGAGGGTACGGAAACGTGGGAGGGTCAGGCTACGTGCTGACGCACGTGTCAGTGCCAGCGTACGGGCCAGGAGTAGGCTACGGCGTAGGGAAATGTGTAGGGCTGGTGGTTGGTTTGCGTTCCGGGCTAGGGTTAGGGTTAGGGAACGTCAAGGCTTAGGGCACAGGTGAGGGTACGGAAACGTGAGAGGGTCAGGCTACATGCTGACGCACGGGTCAGTGCCAGCGTACGGGCAACGAGTAGGCTATGGTGTAGGGTATGGTGTAGGGCAGGTGGTGGGTTTCCGTTCCGGGCTAGGGTTAGGGTTAGGGAACGGCAAGGCTTAGGGCAAAGGTGATGGTACGGAAAAGTGGGAGGGTCAGGCTACATGCTGACGCACAGGTCAGTGCCAGCGTACGGGCCATAATTAGGCTATGGCTTGGAGGTTAGGTGTAGGGCTGGTGGTGGTTTTCCGTTCCGTACTAGGGTTAGGGTTAGGGAACAGCAAGGCTTACGGCACAGGTGAAGGTACGGAAATGTGGGAAGGTCAGGCTACGTGCTGACGCACGGGTCAGTGCCAGCGTTCGGGCCAGGCGCAGGCTACGGCATAGGGTAAGGTGTAGGGCTTGTGGTGGGTTTCCGTTCCGGGCTAGGGTTAGGGTTAGGGAACGGCAAGGCTTAGGGCCCAGGTGAGGGTACGGAAAAGTGTAGGGGTCAGATTACATGCTGACGAACGGGTCAGTGCCAGCGTACGGGCCAGGAGTAGGCTACGGCGTAGGGAAAGGTTTAGGGCTGGTGGTGGGTTTCCGTTCCAGGCTAGGGTTAGGGTTAGGGAACGGCAAGGCTTAGGGCTCAGGTAAGGGTACGGAAACGTGGGAGGGTCAGGCTACGTGCTGACGCACGGGTCAGTGCCAGCGTACGGGCCAGGAATAGGCTACGGCGTACATTAAGGTGTAGGGCTGGTGGTGGGATTCCGTTCCGGTCTTGGGTTAGAGTTAGGGAAGGCCAAGGCTTAGGGCTTAGCAGAGGGTACGGAAAAGTGGGAGGGTCAGGCTACGTGCTGACGCACGGGTCAGTGCCAGTGTACGGACCAGGAGTAGGCTACGGCTTGGGGGTAAGTTGTAGGGCTGGTGGTGGGTTTCCGTTTCGGGCTAGGGTTAGGGTTAGGCAACGGCAAGGCTTAGGGCACAGGTGAGGGTACGGAAACGTGGGAGGGTCAGGCTACTTGCTGACCCACGGGTCAGTGCCAGCGTATGGGCCAGGAGTAGTCTACGGCTTGGGGGTAAGATGTAGGGCTGGTGGTCCGTTTCTGTGCCGGGCTAGGGTTAGGGTTACGGAATGGCAAGGCTTAGGGCACTGTTGAGGGTTACGGAAACGTGGGAGGGTCAGGCTAAGTGCTGACGCACGGGTCAGTGTCCGCGTATGGTCCAGGAGTAGGCTACGGCGTACGGTAAAGTGTAGGGCTGGTGGTGGGTTTCCGTTCCGGGCTTGGGTTAGGGTTACGGAACGGCAAGGCTTAGGGCACAGGTGAGGGTACGGAAACGTGGGAGCGTCAGGCTACGTGCTGACGCATGGGTCAGTGCCAGCGTACAGGCCAGGAGTAGGCTACAGCATAGGTTAAGGTCTAGGGCTGGTGGTGGGTTTCCGTTCCGGGCTAGGGTTAGGGTTACGGAACGGCAAGGCTTAGGGCACAGGTGAGGGTACGGAAACGTGGGAGCGTCAGGCTACATGCTGACGCATGGGTCAGTGCCAGCGTACAGGCCAGGAGTAGGCTACGGCATAGGTTAAGGTCTAGGGCTGGTGGTGGGTTTCCGTTCCGGGCTAGGGTTAGGGTTAGGGAAAGGCAGGGCTTAGGGCCCAGGTGAGGGTACGGAAACGTGGGAGGGTCAGGCTATGTGCTGACGCACGGGTCAGTGCCATCGTACCGGCCAGGAATAGGCTACGGCTTGGGGGTTAGTGTAGGGCTGGTGGTGGGTTTCCGTTCCGGGCTAGGGTTAGTGTTAGGGAACAGCAAGGCTTAGGGCATAGGTGAGCGTACGGAAACGTGGGAGGGTCAGGCTACGTGCTGACGCATGGGTCAGTGCCAGCGTACGGGCCAGGAGTAGGCTATGGCTTGTGGGTTTGGTTTAGGGCTTGTGGTGTGTTTCTGTCCCGTACTAGGGTTAGGGTTAGGGAACGGCAAGGCTTAGGGCACAGGTGACGTTACGGTAACGTGGGAAGGTCAGGCTACATGCTGACGCACAGGTCAGTGCCAGCGTATGGACCATGAGTAGGCTATGGCTTGGGGGTAAGGTGTAGGGTTTGTGGTGGGTTTCCGTTCCGGGCTAGGGTTAGGGTTAGGGAATGGCAAGGTTTAGGGCACAGGTGAGGGTACAGCAATGTGGCAGGTTCAGGATACGTTCTGACGCACGGGTCAGTGCCAGCGTATGGACCAGGAGTAGGCTACAGTTGTGGGTAAGGTGTAGGGCTGTTGGTGGGTTTCCGTTCCGGGCTACAGTTAGGGTTAGGGAACGGCAAAGCTTAGGGCACACGTGAGGGTACGGAAACGAGGGAGGTTCAGGCTACGTGATGACGCACGTGTCAGTGCCAGCGTACCGGGCAGGAGTAGGCTACGGTTTGGTGGTTAGGTGTAGGGCTGGTGGTGGGTTTCCATTCCAGGCTAGGGTTAGTGTTAGGGAACAGCAAGGCTTAGGGCACAGGTGAGGGTACGGAAACGTGGGAGGGTCAGGCTACGTGCTGACGCACGGTTCAGTGCCAGCGTACGGGCCAGGAATAGGCTATGGCTTGGGGGTAAGCTGTAGGGCTGGTGGTGGGTTTCCGCTCCGGACTAGGGTTAGGGTTAGGGAACGGCAAGGCTTAGGGCACAGGTGAGGGTACGGAAACGTGTGAGGGTCAGGCAACGTGCTGACGCACGTGTCAGTGCCAGCGTACGTGCCAGGAGTAGGCTACGGCGTAGGGTAAGGTGTAGGGCTGCTGATGGGTTTCTGTTCCTGGCTAGGGTGAGGGTGAGGGAACAGCAAGGCTTCGGGCACAGGTGATGGTACGGAAACGTGGGAGGGTCAGGGTACGTGCTGACGCACGGGTCAGTGCCAGCGTACGGGCCAGGAGTAGGCTACGGCTTGTGGGTAAGGTTTAGGGCTGGTGGTGGGTTTCCATTACGGGCTAGGGTTAGGGTTACGGACCGGCAAGCCTTAGGGCACAGATGAGGGTACGGAAACTTGGGAGGGTCTGGCTACGTGCTGATGAAAGTGTCAGTGCCTGCGTACGGGCCAGGAATAGGTTACGGCGTAGGGAAAGGTGTAGGGCTGGTGGTGGGTTTCCGTTCCGGGCTAGGGTTAGGGTTAGGGAACGGCAAGGCTTACAGCACAGGTGAGGGTACGGAAACGTGAGAGGGTTAGGCTACGTGCTGACGCACGGGTCAGTGCCAGCGTACGGTCCAGGAGTAGGCTACGGCGTAGGGTAAGGTGTAGGGCTGGTGGTGGGTTTCCGTTCATGGGCTAGGGTTAGGGTTAGGAAACGGCAAGGCTTAGGGCCCAGGTGTGGGTACGGAAACGTGGGAGGGTCAGACTACGTGCTGACGCATGGGTCAGTGCCAGCGTACAGGCCAGGTTTAGGCTACGGTGTAGGGAAAGGTTTAGGGCTAGTGGTGGGTTTCCGTTCCGGGCTAGGGTTAGGGTTAGGGAACAGCAAGGCTTAGGGCACAGGTGAGGATAAGGAAACGTGGGAGGGTCAGGCTACGTGCTGACGCACGGGTCAGTGCCAGCGTACGGGCCAGGAGTAGGCTACAGCGTAGGGAAAGGTGTAGGCCGGGTGGAGGGTTTTTGTTCCGGGCTATGGTTAGGGATATGGAACGGCAAGGCTTAGGGCACATGTGAGGGTACGGAAACGTGGGAGGGTCTGGCTACGTGCTGACGCACTGGTCAGTGCCAGGGTACAGGCAAGGAGTAGGCTACGGCATAGGCTAAGGAGTAGGGCTGGTGGTGGGTTTCCGTTCTGGGTTAGGGCTAGGGTAAGGGAACGGCAAGCCTTAGGGCAAAGGTGAGGGTACGGAAAAGCGGGAGGGTCAGGCTACGTGATGACGCACGGTTCTGTGCCAGCGTACGGGCCAGGAGTAGGCTACGGCATAGGGAAAGGTGTAGGGCTGGTGGTGGGTTTGCGTTCCGGGCTAGGGTTAGGGTTAGGGAATGTCAAGGCTTAGGGCACAGGTGAGGGTACAGAAACGTGAGAGGGTCAGGCTACATGCTGACGCACGGTTCAGTGCCAGCGTACGGGCCAGGAGTAGGCTACGGTGTAGGGTATGGTGTAGGGCTGGTGGTGGGTTTCCATTCCGGGCTAGGGTTAGTGTTAGGGAACGGCAAGGCTTAGGACACAGTTGAGGGTACAGAAACGTGGGAGGGTCAGGCTACGTGCTGACACACGGGTCAGTGCCAGCGTACGGGCCAGGAATAGGCTATGGCTTGGGGGTAAGCTGTAGGGCTGGTGGTGGGTTTCCGCTCCGGACTAGGGTTAGGGTTAGGGAACGGCAAGGCTTAGGGCACAGGTGAGGGTACGGAAACGTGTGAGGGTCAGGCAACGTGCTGACGCACGTGTCAGTGCCAGCGTACGTGCCAGGAGTAGGCTACGGCGTAGGGTAAGGTGTAGGGCTGCTGATGGGTTTCTGTTCCTGGCTAGGGTGAGGGTGAGGGAACAGCAAGGCTTCGGGCACAGGTGATGGTATGGAAACGTGGGAGGGTCAGGGTACGTGCTGACGCACGGGTCAGTGCCAACGTACGGGCCAGGAGTAGGCTATGGCTTGTGGGTAAGGTTTAGGGCTGGTGGTGGGTTTCCATTCCGGGCTAGGGTTAGGGTTACGGACCGGCAAGCCTTAGGGCACAGATGAGGGTACGGAAACTT
>NW_028293817.1:0-23000 GCF_964341445.2 Mesoplodon mirus | reverse complement strand
ACCTGGACAGTTGGGACCAATGGAATGGGTGCCACACATTATTGCTTTAAAGGGTCTGCATTAGCTCACCCAATCTCACCAATACTCTCAGTCCCAAGTGTCCAGCCTTATGCCATATCCAGCTGTCATTGTAGATAGGGTCATTCCAGGTTTTATCAGAGACCCTGAAAGAATTGTAAAGAATGTCCCTGTTTTATTGTTTTGTGTTTGAAATTCCATTTTATAGTGGGTTTGAGCTTATTCTCACTGCTATGTTTATGCCAGTCTAGACACACTTGATTCCCTTACGGAGACATATCAATACATAGGTTTTAAGATTCTTACTAGTCTGATATATTCCTCTGCAGGGAATACGCGGGGTTGAGTCCCTTTCACTTAAGAAGGTGTAGGTAATATCTATTCTGTATTTGGTTTTTAGAATGGTAGCTGTACTAATATGAAACTCTGGTTTTATGCATTACCCGCCTCTCCTTCCCCTTTAAGCGGGCATACGATTGTTTTCTAAATGTGAGAATCTCTTACATTCCTAACTCAGTTCCTGTGTAGCCATGTTTACAGGACCTACATAAGTGATATCTTATGATAAGATTCTTTTTCTGTGTGACTTATTTCACTTAGAATCATCGTACCTGAATCCACTCATTTTGCTGCTACTGGCCTTATGACATTGATTTCATGGCTGAGGGATAATCCATCGTACGTAAGTACCACAATTTTTTGATCCATTTTTATCTTTCCTGGGATATTTAAAGTGTACCAAAGTTGACGTTTTTGTAAGCAGTGCAGCCCTAAATTTTGGGGAGGCTCTGTCATTTTGATTTTCAGTTTTCCCAAGGTATATTCCCTAGACTGGAAGTGCCCTTGGCTCTGTAGCTCTATTGTTTACTTGTTTTAGGGAACACAATGCACTCCTCCACAGAGGCAGTTGGCAATTTACATCCCGCCCATCAGCATAAAAATGCTCCCTGTTTTCAAGGGCCTGTCTTGCCTTTCTGGTTTTTACACATTTTGAGGATGTCCCTTTTGACCAGTGAGAAGTGATACAACTTTGTAGTGCAGATTTGCATTGCCCGCTTGCTTGCTTGTCCAAAAAGGGTGTATGCGTTTTCTCCTGAATATATTCAAGAGAAAACGCATAAGCCCTCTTTGGCCAAGTGCATCGTTGTCGAAGTTGTGTCCCTTTTCCTGTGCTTTAAAGCCGATTCCAACGTAACTCTTGAAATCTGTTTCCTGCTATTCTGCCTCGTTTCAAGTCCGCCTCGTTGCCTTCCCTCAACAGATTTTTGGATGATAGTAGTCCTTTATTACTCTGCCAGTTTGTGAATTGTTGTGCCCCTGATCTCCATTTTTCTACTCGTTTTTTGTGAGCTGAACCCAAGTCCAAAATTGTGATTCAGGACCTATACTGGTTCCCAGTGGGTGGCTGAGACTTTGGTTAATTCTTCTTCCTGCTGGGAAATTAGAGTGATATGTGCCCGTCCAAATGCCTAACAGCTACTCTCTCATTGGTTCTCCCTCTTTTCTTTCATCCTTTGCCAAATAGGCAACCTTTGCGGACCAGGAGGTTAAAGGGGCTGTCTCTCCAAGTTGGCAGATTGATAGTAAAGCAGTTGCAAAGAGAAACCGGAGCACCAGGAGAGGGACTATTTGTTGAGTTGTAGAAACATTTTGTATTCACAGTGTGTCCATTCTCTAAGTTTCCCTTACTTGTTATATCTATAATAATATTACCTTCAACCAGGAGAGTTGGGACTGATGGAATGGGTGCCATGCAGTACTGCTTTAAAGGGTCTACATTTGCTCACCCAATCTCACCAATCCTCTCAGTCCCAAGTGTCCAGACTTATGCCACATCCAGATGTCTTTGTAGATATGGTCATTCCAGAAATCATCAGAGACCCTGAAGGAATTCTAAAGAAATTCTATGTTTTTTTGTTTTGTTTTTGAAATTTCATTTTATAGTGGGTTTGAGCTGATTCTCACTGCCATGTTTATGCCATTCTAGACACAATTGATTCCCTTACGGAGACAGATCAATACATAGGTTTTAAAGTTCTTACTAGTCACATATATTCCTCTGTGGGGAATATGGGGTTTTGAGTCCCTTTCACAGAGTAAGGTGTAGGTCTTGTCTATTCCTTATTTGGTATTTTGAACGGTACCTCTGCTTATATCAAACTCTGGTGTTATGCATCACCACACCTCTGCTTACCCTTAAGCAGGCATAAGAGTTTTTTCTAAATGTGAGACTCTGTTCTCTTTCCCAACTCTGTTCATGTGTAGCCATGTTTACAGGATCTTCATAAGTGATATCTTATGATAAGATTCTTTTACTGTGTGACTTATTTCACTTAGAATCATCGTACCTGAATCCACTCATTTTGCTGCTACTGGTCTTATGACATTGATTTCATGGCTGAAGGATATTCCATCATATGTAAGTACCACAATTTTTTAAACCATTTTTATATTTCCTGGGATACTTAAGGTGTACCCAAGTTGATGTTCTTTTATGCAGTGCAGCCCTAAATTTTGGGATTGCTTTGTCTTATTGATTTTCAGTTTTCCCAATGTATATTCCATAGACTGGAAGTGCCCTTGGCTCTGTAGCTCTGTTGTTTACTTGTTTTAAGGAACACAATGCACTCCTCCAGAGAGGCAGTTGGCAATTTACATCCCGCCCATCAGCATAACAAGGCTCCCTGTTCTCCAGGGTCTCTCTTGCCTTTCTGGTATTTATCCATTTTGTGGATGTCGCTTTTGACTGGTAGGAAGTGATAGTTCTTTGTAGTGCAGATTTGCATTGCCCGCTTGCTTGCTTGGACAAAAAGGGCCTATGCGTTTTCTCCTGAATATATTCAGGAGAAAACACATAGGCCCTTTTTGGCCAAGTGCATCATTGTCGAAGTTGTGAGCCTCTTCCTGTGCTTTACAGGTGATTCCAACGTACCTTTTGAAATCTGTTTCCTGCTATTCTGCCTCGCTTTCAAGTCCGCCTCGTTGCCTTCCCTCAACCGATTTTGGGATAATAGTTGTCCTTTATTACTCTGCCTGTTTGTGAATTGCTGTGCTCCTGAGCTCCACTATTTAACTCGTTTTTTGTTAGCTGAACGCATGTCCAATATTTTGGTTCAGGAACTATACTGGTTCCCATGGGTGGCTAAGACTTTGGTTAATTCTTCTTCCTCCCGGGAAATAAGAGTGACATGTGCCCGTCCAAATGCCTAACAGCTACTCTCTCATTGGTTCTCCCTCTTCCCTTTCATCCACTGTCAAATTGGCAACCTGTGCGAACCAGGAGGTTAAAGCTGCTGTCTCTCCATGCTGGAAGATTGATAGTAAAGCAGTTGGAAAGTCAAACCGGAGCACCAGGAGAGGGACTATTCATTGAGTTTTAGAGACCTTTCATATTCACAGTGTGTCCATTCTCTAGGTTTCCCATACATGTTATAGCTGTAGTAATATTCCCTTTAACCGGGAGACTTGGGACCCATGGAATGGGTCCCATGCATTATTGCTTTAAAGTGTCTGCATTTGCTCACCCAATCTCACCAATCCTCTCAGTCCCATGTGTCCAGCCTTTTGCGACATCCAGCTGTCATTGTAGATATGGTCATTCCAGGTTTCATCAGAGACCCTGAAGGAATTGTAAAGAATTTCCCTGTTATTTGGTTTTGTTTTTGAAATTCCTTTTTATAGTGGGTTTGAGCTGATTCTCGCTGCCATGTTTATGCCAGGCTAGACACACTTGATTCCCTTACAGAGACATGTCAATACATAGGTTTTAAGATTCTTACTAGTCAGATATATTCCTCTGCGGGAAATATGGGGTTTTGAGTCACTTTCACTGAGGAAGGTATAGGTAGGTCTTGTCTATTCCATAGTTGGTTTTTGGAACGGTACCTTTGCTTATATCAAACTCTGGTTTTATGCATCACCCCACCTCTCCTTCCCCCTTAAGCAGGCATAAGAGTGTTTTCTAAATGTGAGACTCTGTTCTCTTTCCTAACTCAGTTCATGTGTAGCCATGTTACAGGAACTTCATAAGTGATATCTTATGATAAGCTTCTTTATCTCTGTGACTTATTTCACTTAGAATCATCGTACCTGAATCCACTCATTTTGCTGCTACTGGTCTTATGACATTGATTTCATGGCTGAGGGATATTCCATCGTACGTAAGTACCACAATTTTTTGAACCATTTTTATATTTCCTGGGATACTTAAGGTGTACCCAAGTTGAGGTTCTTGTAAGATTTGCAGCCCTAAATTTGGGGGTGGCTCTGTCTTACTGATTTTCAGTTTTCCCAAGGTATATTCACTAGACTGGAAGTGCCCTTGGCTCTGTAGCTCTGTTGTTTACTTGTCTTAGGGAACACAATGCACTCCTCCAGAGAGGCAGTTGGCAATTTACATCCTGTCCATCAGCATAAAAATGCTCCCTGTTCTCCAGGACCAGTCTTGCCTTTCTGGATTTTACCCATTTTGTGGATGTCCCTTTTGACCGGTGGGAAGTGATACTTCTTTGTAGTGCAGATTTGCATTGCCCGCTTGCTTGCTTGGCCAAAAAGGGTGTATGCGTTTTCTCCTGAATATATTCAGGAGAAAACGCATACACCCTTTTTGGCCAAGTGCATCATTGTCGAAGTTGTGCCCCTCTTCCTGTGCTTTAAAGGCGATTCCAACGTACCTCTTGAAATCTGTTTCCTGCTATTCTGCCTCGCTTTCAAGTCTGCCTCGTTGCCTTCCCTCAACAGATTTTTGGACGATAGATTTCCTTTATTACTCTGCCAGTTTGTGAAATGCTTTGCCCCTGAGCTCAATTATTTAACTTGGTTTTTGTGAGCTGAACGCAAGTCCAATATTTTGGTTCAGGACCTATACTGGTTCCCAGTGGGTGGATGAGACTTTAGTTAATTCTTCTTCCTCCGGGAAATAAGAGTGACATGTGCCCGTCCAAATGCCTAACAGCTACTCTTTCATTGGTTCTCCCACTTCCCTTTCATCCTCTGCCAAATTGGCAACCTGTGAGAACCAGGACGTTAAAAGTGCAGTCTCGGGACTTCCGGGTAAGATGGCGGAAGAGTAAGACGCGGAGATCACCTTCCTCCCCACGGATACACCAGAAATACAGCTACACGTGGAACAACTCCTACAGAACACCTACTGAACGCTGGCAGAAGACCCCAGACCTCCCAAAAGGCAAGAAACTCCCCACATACCTGGGTAGGGCAAAGCGGAGAGATTCCCGCACAGAGGATCGGTGCTGAGCGGCACTCACCAGCCCGAGAGGCTTGTCTGCTCGCCGGCCGGGGCGCGCAGCGCTGGAAGCTGAGGCTCGGGCTTCGGTCAGAGCGCAGGGAGAGGACTGGGGCTGGTGGCGAGAACTCAGCCTGAAGGGGGCTAATGTGCCACAGCTAGCCAGGAGGGAGTCTGGGAAAACTCTAGAGCTGCCGAAGAGGCAAGAGACTTTTTCTTCCCTCTTGGTTTCCTGGTGCGCGAGGAGAGGGGATTAAGAGCGCTGCTTAAAGGGGCTCCACGGACGGGCGCGAGTCGCGACTGAAAGCACGGAGCCCAGTGACAGGCGTGGGACGCTGGGGCTGCTGCTGCCGCCGCCAAGAAGCCTGTGTGCGAGCGCAGGTCACTGCCCACACCGCCCTTCCGGGAGCCTGTGCAGCCCGCCACTGCCGGAGTCCCGGGATCCAGGGGCGGCTTCCCTGGGAGAACGCACGGCGCGCCTCGGGCTGGTGCAACGTCACGCCGACCTCTGCCGCTGCAGGCTCGCCCCGCACTCCGTGCCCCTCCCTCCCTCCTGGCCTGAGTGAGCCAGAGTCCCCGAAGAGGCTGCTCCTTTAACCCTGTCCTATCTGAGCGAAGAACAGACGCCCTCCGGCGACCTACACGCAGAGGCGGGGCCAAATCCAAAGCTGAGACCTAGGAGCTGTGAGAACAAAGAAGAGAAAGGGAAACCTCTCCCAGCAGCCTCAGAAGCAGCGGATTAAAGCTCCACAATCAACTTGATGTACCCTGCATCTGTGGAATACATGAATAGAGAACACATCCTCCCAAATTGAGGAGCCAGGAGTCAGTGCTGTGCCTCTGAGGTGGGAGAGCCAACTTCAGGACACTGGTCCACAAGAGACCTCCCAGCTCTACATAATATCAAACGGCGAAAATCTTCCAGAGATCTCCATCTCAACACCAGCACCCAGCTTCACTCAACGACCAGCAGGCTACAGTGTTGGACACCCTAAGCCAAACAACTAGCAAGACAGGAACACAACGCCACCCATTAGCAGAGAGGTGGCCTAAAATCATAAAAAGTCCACAGACACCCCAAAACACACCACCAGACGTGGACCTGCCCACCAGAAAGACAAGATCCAGCCTCATCCACCAGAACACAGGCACTAGTCCCCTCCACCAGGAAGCCTACACAACCCACTAAACCAACCTTAGCCACTGGGGACAGACACCAAAAACAACAGGAACTACGAACCTGCAGCCTGCAAAAAGGAGACCCCAAACACAGTAACATAAGCAAAATGAGAAGACAGAAAAACACACAGCAGGAGAAGGAGCAAGATAAAAACCCACCAGACCTAACAAATGAAGAGGTAATAGGCACTCTACCTGAAAAAGAATTCAGAATAATGATGGTAAAGATGATCCAAGATTCTATTTCCCAGATCCAAAATCTTGGAAATAGAATAGACAAAATGCAAGAAACAGTTAACAAGGACCTAGAAGAACTAAAGATGAATCAAGCATCGATTAAAAACACAATACATGAAATAAAAAATACTCTAGATGGGATCAATAGCAGAATAACTGAGGCAGAAGAACGGATAAGTGAGGTGGAAGATAAAATAGTGGAAATAACTGCTGCAGAGCAAAATAAAGAAAAAAGAATGAAAAGAACAGAGGACAGTCTCAGAGACCTCTGGGACAACATTAAACGCACCAACATTCAAATTATAGGGGTTCCAGAAGAAGAAGAGAAAAAGAAAGGGACTGAGAAAATATTTGAAGAGATTATAGTTGAAAACTTCCCTAATATGGGAAAGGAAATAGTTAATCAAGTCCAGGAGGCACAGAGAGTCCCATACAGAATAAATCCAAGGAGAAATACGCCAAGACACATATTAATCAAACTGTCAAAAATTAAACACAAAGAAATCCTATTAAAAGCAGCAAGGCAAAAACAACAAATAACACACAAGGGAATCCCCATCAGGATAACAGCTGATCTCTCAGCAGAAACTCTACAAGCCAGAAGGGAGTGGCAGGACATACTTAAAGTGATGAAGGAGAAAAACCTGCAACCAAGATTACTCTACCCAGCAAGGATCTCATTCAGATTTGATGGAGAAATTAAAACGTTTACAGACAAGCAAAAGCTGAGAGAGTTCAGCACCACCAAACCAGCTTTACAACAAATGCTAAAGGAACTTCTCTAGGCAAGAAACACAACAGAAGTAAAAGACCTACAATAATGAACCCAAAACAATTAAGAAAATGGGAATAGGAACATACATATCGATAATTACCTTAAATGTAAATGGACTAAATGCTCCCACCAAAAGACACAGAGTGGCTGAATGGATACAAAAACAAGACCCATCTATATGCTGTCTACAAGAGACCCACTTCAGACCTAGAGACACATACAGACTGAAAGTAAGGGGATGGAAAAAGATATTCCATGCAAATGGAAACCAAAAGAAAGCTGGAGTAGCAATTCTCATATCAGACAAAATAGACTTTAAAATAAGGACTACTAGAAGAGACAAAGAAGGACACTACATAATGATCAAGGGATCGATCCAAGAAGAAGATATAACAATTGTAAATATTTATGCACCCAACATAGGAGCACCTCAATACATAAGGCAAATACTAACAGCCATAAAAGGAGAAATCGACAGTAACACACTCATAGTAGGGGACTTTAACACCCCACTTTCACCAATGGACAGATCATCCAAAATGAAAATAAATAAGGAAACACAAGCTTTAAATGATACATTAAACAAGATGGACTTAATTGATATTTATAGGACATCCCATCCAAAAACAACAGAATACACATTTTTCTCAAGTGTTCATGGAACATTCTCCAGGATAGATCATATCTTGGGTCACAAATCAAGCCTTGGTAAATGTAAGAAAATTGAAATTGTATCAAGTATCTTTTCCGACCACAATGCTATGAGACTAGATATCAATTACAGGAAAAGAGCTGTAAAAAATACAAACACATGGAGGCTAAACAATACACTACTTAATAACGAAGTGATCACTGAAGAAATCAAAGAGGAAATTAAAAAATACCTAGAAACAAATGACAATGGAGACACGACGACCCAAAACCTATGGGATGCAGCAAAAGCAGTGCTAAGAGGGAAGTTTATAGCAATACAATCCCACCTTAAGAAACAGGAAACATCTCGAATAAACAACCTAACCTTGCACCTAAAGCAATTAGAGAAAGAAGAACAAAAACATCCCAAAGTTAGCAGAAGGAAAGAAATCATAAAAATCAGATCAGAAATAAATGAAAAAGTAATGAAGGAAACGATAGCAAAGATCAATAAAACTAAAAGCTGGTTCATTGAGAAGATAAACAAAATTGATAAACCATTAGCCAGACTCATCAAGAAAAAAAGGGAGAAGACTCAAATCAATAGAATTAGAAATGAAAAAGGAGAAGTAACAACTGACACTACAGAAATAAAAAAGATCATGAGAGATTACTATAAGCAACTCTATGCCAATAAAATGGACAACCTGGAAGAAATGGACAAATTCTTAGAAATGCACAACCTGCCGAGACTGAATCAGGAAGAAATAGAAAATATGAACAGACCAATCACAAGCACTGAAATTGAAACTGTGATAAAAAATCTTCCAACAAACAAATGCCCAGGACCAGATGGCTTCACAGGCGAATTCTATCAAGCATTTAGAGAAGAGCTAACACCTGTCCTTCTGAAACTCTTCCAAAATATAGCAGAGGGAGGAACACTCCCAAACTCATTCTACGAGGCCACCATCACCTTGATACCAAAACCAGGCAAGGATGTCACAAAGAAAGAAAACTACAGGCCAATATCACTGATGAACATAGATGCAAAAATCCTCAACAAAATCCTAGCAAACAGAATCCAACAGCACATTAAAAGGATCATACACCATGATCAAGTGGGGTTTATTCCAGGAATGCAAGGATTCTTCAATATACGCAAATCAATCAACGTGATACACCATATTAACAAACTGAAGGAGAAAAACCATATGATCATCTCAATAGATGCAGAGAAAGCTTTCGACAAAATTCAACACCCATTTATGATAAAATCCCTGCAGAAAGTAGGCATAGAGGGAACTTTCCTCAACGTAATAAAGGCCATATATGACAAACCCACAGCCAGCCTCGTCCTCAATGGTGAAAAACTGAAACCATTTCCACTAAGATCAGGAACTAGACAAGGTTGCCCACTTTCACCACTCTTATTCAACCTAGTTTTGGAAGTTTTAGCCACAGCAATCAGAGAAGAAAAGGAAATAAAAGGAATCCAAATTGGAAAAGAAGAAGTAAAGCTGTCACTGTTTGCAGATGACATGATACTATACATAGAGAATCCTAAAGATGCTACCAGAAAACTACTAGAGTTAATCAATGAATTTGGTAAAGTTGCAGGATACAAAATTAATGCACAGAAATCTCTGGCATTCCTATATACTGATGATGAAAAATCTGAAAGAGAAATCAAGGAAACACTCCCATTTACCATTGCAACAAAAAGAATAAAATATCTAGGAATAAACCTACCTAAGGAGACAAAAGACCTGTATGCAGAAAATTATAAGACACTGATGAAAGAAATTAAAGATGATACAAATAGATGGAGAGATGTACCATGTTCTTGGATTGGGAGAATCAACATTGTGAAAATGACTCTACTACCCAAAGCAATCTACAGATTCAATGCAATCCCTATCAAACTACCACTGGCATTTTTCACAGAACTAGAACAAAAAATTTCACAATTTGTATGGAAACACAAAAGACCCCGAATAGCCAAAGCAATCTTGAGAACGAAAAATGGAGCTGGAGGAATCAGGCTCCCTGACTTCAGACTATACTACAAAGCTACAGTAATCAAGACAGTATGGTACTGGCACAAAAACAGAAAGATAGATCAATGGAACAGGATAGAAAGCCCAGAGTTAAACCCACGGACATATGGTCACCTTATCTTTGATAAAGGAGGCAGGAATGTACAGTGGAGAAAGGACAGCCTCTTCAATAAGTGGTGCTGGGAAAACTGGATAGGGACATGTAAAACTATGAGATTAGATCATTCCCTAACACCATACACAAAAATAAGCTCAAAATGGATTAAAGACCTAAATATAAGGCCAGACACTATCAAACACTTAGAGGAAAACATAGGCAGAACACTCTATGACATAAATCACAGCAAGATCCTTTTTGACCCACCTCCTAGAGAAATGGAAATAAAGACAAAAATAAACACATGGGACCTAATGAAACTTAAAAGCTTTTGCACAGCAAAGGAAACCATAAACAAGACCAAAAGACAACCCTCAGAATGGGAGAAAATATTTGCCAATGAAGCAACTGACAAAGGATTAATCTCCAAAATTTATAAGCAGCTCATGCAGCTCAATAACAAAAAAACAAACAACCCAATCCAAAAATGGGCAGAAGACCTAAATAGACATTTCTCCACAGAAGATATACAGACTGCCAACAAACACATGAAAGAATGCTCAATATCTTTACTCATTAGAGAAATGCAAATCAAAACTACAATGAGATATCATCTCACACCAGTCAGAATGGCCATCATCAAAAAATCTAGAAACAATAAATGCTGGAGAGGGTGTGGAAAAAAGGGAACACTCTTGCACTGCTGGTGGGAATGTGAATTGGTACAGCCGCTATGGAGAACGGTATGGAGGTTCCTTAAAAAACTACAAATAGAACTACCATATGACCCAGCAATCCCACTACTGGGCATATACCCTGAGAAAACCATAATTCAAAAAGAGACATGTACCAAAATGTTCATAGCAGCCCTATTTACAATAGCCCGGAGATGGAAACAACCTAAGTGTCCATCATCGGATGAATGGATAAAGAAGATGTGGCATATATATACAATGGAATATTACTCAGCCATAAAAAGAAATGAAATTGAGCTATTTGTAATGAGGTGGATGGACCTAGAGTCTGTCATACAGAGTGAAGTAAGTCAGAAAGAGAAAGACAAATACTGTATGCTAACACATATATATGGAATTTAAGAAAAAAAAATGTCATGAAGAACATAGGGGTAAGACAGGAATAAAGACACAGACCTACTAGAGAATGGACTTGAGGATATGGGGAGGGGGAAGGGTAAGCTGTGACAAAGTGAAAGAGCGGCATGGACATATATACACTACCAAACGTGAGGTAAATAGCTAGTGGGAAGCAGCCGCATAGCACAGGGAGATCAGCTTGGTACTTTGTGACCGCCTGGAGGGGTGGGATAGGGAGGGTGGGAGGGAGACGCAAAAGGGAGGGGATATGGAAACATATGTATATGTATAACTGATTAAATTTGTTATAAAGCAAAAAAATAAAATAAAATAAAATTTAAAAAAAAAAATATTTTATTGAAAAAAAAAAAAAACAAGTGCAGTCTCTCCAAGCTGGGAGATTGATAGTAAAGCAGTTGAAAAGTCAAAGCGTAGCACCACGAGAGGTTCTATTCGTTGAGTTTTAGAGACCTTTCGTATTCACAGTGTGTCCATTCTCTAGGTTTCCCATACATGTTATAGCTATAGTAATATTCCCTTCACCCTGGAGAGTTGGGACCCATGGAATGGGTGCCATGCATTATTGCTTTAAAGGGTCTGCCTTTGCTCACCCAATCTTACCAATCCTCTCATTCCCATGTGTCCAGCCTTATGCCACATCCAGCTGTCGTTGTAGATAGGGTCATTCCAGGTTTCATCAGAGACCCTGAAGGAATTGTAAAGAATTTCCCTGTTTTTTTGTTTTGTTTTTGATATTCCTTTTTATAGTGCGTTTGAGCTGATTCTCGCTGCCATGATTATGCCAGTCTAGAAACACTTGATTCCCTTACAGAGACATATCAATACATAGGTTTTAAGATTCTTACTAGTCAAATATATTCCTCTGCGGGAAATATGGGGTTTGAGTCCCTTTCACTGAGGAAGGTGTAGGTCTTGTGTATTCCATAGTTGGTTTTTGGAACGGTACCTGTGCTTATATCAAACTCTGGTTTTATGCATCACCCCACCTCTCCTTCCCCCTTAATCAGGCATAAGAGTGTTTTCTAAATGTGAGACTCTGTTCTCTTTCCTAACTCAGTTCATGTGTAGCCATGTTTACAGGATCTTCATAAGTGATATCTTATGATACGGTTCTTTTTCTGTGTGACTTATTTCACTTAGAATCATCGTACCTGAATCCAGTCATTTTGCTGCTACTGCTCTTAAGACATTGATTTCTTGGCTGATGGATATTCCATCGTACGTAAGTACCAAAATTTTTTGAACCATTTTTATATTTCCTGGAATATTTAAGGTGAACCCAAGTTGAGGTTCTTGTAAGCAGTGCAGCTTTAAATTTTTGGGTGGCTCTGTCTTATTGATTTTCAGGTTTCCCAAGGTATATTCCCTAGACTGGAAGTGTCCTTGGCTCTGTAGCTCTGTTGTTTACTTGTTTAGGGAACACAGTGCACTCCTCCAGAGAGGCAGTTGGCAATTTACATCCCGCCCAACAGCATAAAAAGGCTCCCTGTTCTCAAGGGCCTGTCTTAAAATTCTGGTTTTTACCCTTTTTGTGGATGTCCCTTTGGACCGGTGGGAAGTGATACTTCTTTGTATTGCATACTTACATTGTCCGCTTGCTTGCTTGCTTGGCCAAAAAGGGCGTATGCGTTTTCTCCTGAATATACTCAGGAGAAAACGCATACACCCTTTTTGGCCAAGTGCATCATTGTCGAAGTTGTGCCCCTCTTCCTGTGCTTTAAAGGCGATTCCAACGTACCTCTTGGAATCTGTTTCCTGCTATTCTGCCTCACTTTCAAGTTCACCTCGTTGCCTTCCCTTAACAGATTTTTGGATGATAGTTGTCCTTTATTACTCTGCCAGTTTGTGAATTGCTCTGCCCTTTAGCTCCTTTTTTTAACTCGTTTTTTTGTGAGCTGAACGCCAGTCCTTTATTTTGGTTCAGGAACTATACTTGTTCCCAGTGGGTGGCTGAGACTTTGGTCAATTTTTCTTCCTCCTGGGAAATAAGAGTGACATATGACCGTCCTAATGCCTAATAGCTACTCTCTCATTGGTTCTCCCTCTTCCCATTCATCCTCTGCGAAATTGGCCACCTGTGCGAAACAGGAGGTTAAAGGTGCTCTCTCTCCAGGTTGGGAGATTGATAGTAAAGAGTTTGGAAAGTCAAACCGGAGCACCAGGAGAGGGACTATTCGTTGAGTTTTAGAGACCTTTCGTATTCACAGTGTGTCCATTCTCTAGGTTTCCCGTACATGTAATAGCTGTAGTAATATTCCCTTCACCCTGGAGAGTTGGAGCCCATGGAATGTGTGCCTTGCATTATTGCTTCAAAGGGTCTGCATTTGCTCACCCTCTCTCACCAATCCTCTCAGTCCCACGTGTCCAGCCTTATGCCACATCCAGCTGTCGTTGAAGATAGGGTCATTCGAGGTTTCATCAGAGATCCTGAAGGGATTGTAAAGAAATTCCCTGTTTTTTTGTTTTGTTTTTGAAATTCTGTTTTATAATGGGTTTGAGCTGATTCTCGCTGCCATGATTATGCCAGTCTAGAATTTTTTGATTCTCTTACGGAGACATATCAATACATAGGTTTTAAGATTCTTACTAGTCAGTTATATTTTTCTGCGGGAAATATTGGATTTTGAGTCCCTTTCACTGAGGAAGGTGGAGGTCTTGTCTATTCCATACTTGGTTTTTGGAACGGTACCTGTGCTTATATCAAACTCTGGTTTTATGCATCTCCCGACCTCTCCTTCCCCCTTAAGCTGGCATAGGCGTGTTTTCTAAATGTGAGACTCTCTTCTCTTTCCTAACTCAGTTCATGTGTAGCCATGTTTACAGGATCTTCATAAGTGATATCTTATGATAAGTTTCTTTTTCTGTGTGACTTATTTCACTTAGAGTCATCATACCTGAATCCACTCATTTTGCTGCTACTGGTCTTATGAGATTGATTTCATGGCTGAGGGATATTCCATCATACGTAAGTACCACAATTTTTTGAACCATTTTTATCTTTCCTGGGATACTTAAGGTGTACCCAAGTTGAGGTTCTTGTAAGCAGTGCAGCCCTAAATTTTGGGGTGGCTGTGTCTTATTGATTTTCAGATTTCCCAAGGTATATTCCCTATACTGGAAGTGCACTTGGCTCTGTAGCTCTGTTGATTACTTCTTTTATGGAACACAATGCACTCCTCCATAGAGTCAGTTGGCAATTTACATCCCGCCCATCAGCATAACAAGGCTCGCTGTTCTCCAGGGCCTGTCTTGCCTTTCTGGTTTTTACCCATTTTGTGGATGTCCCTTATGACTGGTGGGTAGTGATACTTCTTTGTAGTGCAGATTTGCATTGCCCGCTTGCTTGCTTGGCGAAAAAGGGCGTATGTGATTTCTCCTGATTATATTCAGGAGAAAATGCATACGCCCTATTTGGCCAAGTGCATCATTGACAAAGTTGTGCGCTCTACCTGTTCTTTCAAGGCAATTCCAATGTACCTCTTGAAATCTGTTTCCTGCTATTCTGCCTCGCTTTCAAGTCCGCCTCGTTGCCTTCACTCAACAGATTTCTGGATGATAGTTGTCCTTTATTACTCTGCCTGTTTGTGAATTGCTGTGCCGCTGAGCTCCTTTTTTGAACTCGTTTTTGTTAGCTGAACGCAACTCCAAAAGACTGCTTCACGACCTATACTGGTTTACTGTGCCTGGCTGAGTCTTTGGTTAATTCTCCTTCCTGACATGAAATTAGAGTGACATGTGACCGTCCAAACGCCTAACAGCTAGTCTCTCCGTGATTCTCCCTCTTCCCTTTCATCCTCTGCCAAATTGGCAACCTGGGCAAACTAGGAAGTTCAAGGGGCTGTTTCTCCAAGTTGGGAGATTGATAGTAAAGCAGTTGGAATGTCAAAAAAGAGCACCAGCAGATGGACTATTAGTTGAGTTTTAGAAACCTTTCGTATTCACAGAGTGTACTTTCTCTAGGTTTCCCATACATGTTATATCTGTAGTAATATTCCCTTCAACCTGGAGAGTTGGGACCCATGGAATGGGTGCCACACATTATTGCTTTAAGGGGTCTGCATTTGCTCACCCAATCTCACCAATCCTCTCAGTCCGAAGTGTCCAGCCTTATGCCACATCCAGCTGTCAATGTAGATAGGGTCATTCCAGGTTTCGTCAAAGACCCTGAAGAAATTGTAAAGAATTTCCTCTTTTTTTTGTGTGTTTGAAATTCCTTTTTATAGTGGGTGTGAGCTGATTCTCACTGCCATGTTTATGCCAATCTAGAAACCCTTGATTGCCTCATGGAGACATACCAATAAATAGGTTATAAGATTCTTACTAGTCAGATATATTCCTCTGCAGGTAATATGGGGTTTTGAGTGCCTTTCACTGAGGTAGGTGTAGGTCTTGTCTATTCCATATGTGATTTTTGGAAAGGTACATGTACTAATATCAAACTCTGGGGTTATGCATCACCCCACTTCTCTTTCCCCCTTAAGCTGGCCTAAGAGTGTTTTCTAAATGTGAGACTCTGTTCTCTTTCCTAACTCAGTTCATGTGTAGCCATGTTTACAGGACCTTCATACGTGATATCTTATGATAAGTTTCTTTTTCTCTGTGACTTATTTCACTTAGAATCATCGTACCTAAATCCACTCATTTTGCTGCTACTGGTCTTATGACATTGATTTCATGGCTGAGGGATATTCCATCGTACATATGTACACCAATTTCTTGAACCATTTTTATCTTTCCTGGGATATTTAAGATGTACACAAGTTGAGGTTCTTGTAAGCAGTGCAGCCCTAAATTTGGGGGTGGCTGTGTCTTATTGATTTTCAGTTTTCCCAAGGTATATTCCCTAGGCTGGAAGTGCCCTTGGCTCTGTTGCTCTGTTGTTTACTTGTTTTGGGGAACACAATGCACTCCTCCAGAGAGGCAGTTGTCAATTTACATCCCGCCGATCAGCATAACAAGGCTCCCAGTTCTCCAGGGGCTGTCTTGCCTTTCTGCTTTTTACATATTTTGCAGATATCCCTTTTGACTGGTTGGAGGTGATAATTCTTTGTAGTGCAGATTTGCATTGCCCGCTTGCTGGGTGGCCAAAAAGGGCGTATTCGTTTTCTCCTGAATATATACAGGAGAAAAGGAATACGCCCTTTTTGGCCAAGTGCATCATTATCGAATTTGTGCCCCTCTTCCTGTGATTTAAAGGCGATTCCAACATACCTCTTGAAATCTGTTTCCTGCTATTCTGCCTCGCTTTCAAGTCCGCCTCGTTGCCTTCCATTAAACAGATATTTGGACGATAGTTGTCCTATATTTCTCTGCCAGTTTGTGAATTGCTGTTCCCCTGAGCTCCATTTTTCAACCCCTTTTTTTGTGAGTTGAATGCAAGTCCAAACTTTGGTTCAGGACCTATACTGGTGTCCGGTGGGTGGCTGAGACTTTGGTTAATTCTTCTTCCTGCCGGGAAATTAGAGTGACATATGGCCGTCCAAATGCCTAACAGCTACTCTCTCATTGGTTCTCCCTCTTCCCTTTCATCCTCTGCCAAATTGGCAACCTGTGCGAACCAGGAGGTTAAAGGGGCTGTCTCTCCAAGTTGGGAGATTGATAGTAAAGCAGTTGGAAAGTCAAACCGGAGCACCAGGAGAGAGACTATTAGTTGAAATTTAGAGACCTTTCATATACACAGTGTGTCCATTCTCTAGGTTTCCCATACATGTTATAGCTGTAGTAATATTCCCTTCAACCTGGAGAGTTGGGACCCATGGAATGGGTGACACTCATTATTGCTTTAAAGGGCCTGCATTTGCTCACCCAATCACACCAATCCTGTCAGTCCCAAGTATCCAGCCTTATGCCACATCCAGCTGTCATTGTACATAGGGTCATTTCAGGTTTCATCAGAGACCCTTAAGGAATTGTAAGAAATTTCGCTGTTTTTTTGGTTTGTATTTGAAATTCCTTTTAATAGTGGGTTTGAGCTGATTTTCACTGTCATGTTTATGCCAGTCTAGACACACTTGATTCCCTTACGGAGACATATCAATACATACGTTTTAACATTCATACTAGTAAGATATATTACTCTGTGGTGAATATGGGGTGTTGAGTCCCTTTCACTGAGGAAGGTGTAGGTCTTGTCTATTCCGTATTTGGTTTTTGGAAAGGTACCTGTACTAATATCAAACTCTGATTTTATGCATCACCCCACCTCTCCTTCCCCCTTAAGCAGGCATAAGCGTGTTTTTTAAATGTGAGTCTCTCTTCTCTTTCCTAACTCAGTTCATGTGTAGCCATGTTTACAGGATCTTCATAAGTGATATCTTATGATAAGTTTCTTTTTCTGTGTGACTTATTTCACTTAGAATTATCGTACCTAAATCCACTCATTTTGTTGCTACTGGCCTTATGACATTGATTTCATGGCTGAGGGATATTCCATCGTACATAAGTACCACAATTTCTTGAACCATTTTTGTCTTTCCTGGGATATTTATTGTGTACGCAATTTGAGGTTTTTTTAAGCATTGAAGCCCTGAATTTTGGTGTCGATCTGTCTTATTTATTTTCAGTTTTCCCAAGGTATATTCCCTAGACTGGAAGTGCCCTTGGCTCTGTAGCTCTGTTGTTTACTTGTTTTAGGGAACACAATGCACTCCTCCAGAGAGGCAGTTGGCAATTTACATCCCGCCCATCAGCATAACAAGGCTCCCTGTTCTCCAGGGCCTCTCTTGCCTTTCTGGTTTTTACACTTTTTGCGGATGTCCCTTTTGACCGGTGGGAAGTGATACTTCTTTGTAGTGCCGATTTGCATTGCCCGCTTGCTTGCTTGTCCAAAAAGGGCATATGTGTTTTCTCCTGAATATATTCACTTGAAAACCCATATGCCCTTTATGGCCATTTCCATAATTTTCGAAGTTGTAATGCTTTTCCTGTGTTTAAAGGCGATTCCAATGTACCTCTTGAAATCTGTTTCATGCCATTCCTCCTCATTTTCCCTTCCGCCTCGTGGCTTTCCCTCAACAGATTTTTGGCAGCGAGTAGTCCTTTATAACTCTGCAGGTTAGTGAATTGCTGTGGCCCTGATCTCCATTTTTCAAGTCGCGTTTTTGTGAGGTGACCGCAAATCAACAGTTTTGCTTCTAGACTTATACTGTTTCTGGGGGGCAGGCTGAGACTTTGGTTAATTCCTCTTTGTGACGGGAAATTAGAGAGTCATGTGGCCGTCCAAATGCCTACAGCTACTCTCTCACTGGTTCTCTCTCTTCCCTTATATCCTGTGCACAATTTGCCAAATGTGCGAACCAGGAGGTTATAGTGGCTGACTTTCCAAGTTGGGAGATTGATAGTAAAGCAGTTGGAATGTCAAACTGGAGTACAAGTAGAGTTTTAGAAACCTTTCACCATCAGATGGTTTCCATTCTCTAGGTTCCCATACACGTTATAACTGTAGTGATATTCCCTTCTACCTGGAGAGTTGGGAACCATGGAATGGGGGGCAGGCATTATTGCTTTAAAGGGTCTGCATTTTTTCACCCAATCTCACCAATCCTCTCAGTCCCAAGTGACCAGCCTTATGCCACATCCAGCTGTCATTGTAGATACGGTCATTCCAGGTTTCATCAGAACCCCTGAAGGTATTGTGTAAGAATTTTACTGTTTTTATGTTTTGTTTTGAAATTCATTTTTATAGTGGGTTTGAGCTGATTCTCACTGCCATGTTTATGTCGTTCTAGACACACTTGGTTCCCTTACGGAGACATATCAATACATAGGTTTTAAAATTCTTACTAGTCAGATATATTTCTCTGGGGGGAATAGGGATGTTGAGTTCCATTCACTGAGGAAGGAGTAGGGCTTGTCTCTTCTGTTTTTGGATTATGGAACGGTACCTGTGCTAATATCAATCTTATGTTTTGTGCATCTCCCCACCTCTCTTTCCCCTTAAGCAAGCGTTAGATTGTTTTCTAAATCTGAGACTCTGTTCTCTTCCCTAAATCAGTTCATATGTAGCCATGTTTACATTACTTTCATATGTGATATCTTATGACAGAATGCACCATGGCCGTTCTCATAATAATGCTCCATGTCCCCTGTCATCACAATGCACCATGCCCTGGTTATCACAATGCTCCATGTCCCTTGTCATCACAATTCTCCACGTCTTTGTCATCACAATGCTACATGACACTTCTCATCAAAATGTTACATGCTCTTGTCATCACAATTCTCCATCCACTTGACATTGCAATGCTCCATGCACTTGTCATCACAGTGCTCCATGCACATGTCATCACAAAGCTCCATGCCCTTGTCATCACAATGCTCCATGACCCCTGTCATCACAATGCTCCCTGAAACCTGTCATCACAATGCTTCATGCCCCATGTCATTACAGTGCTCCATGATGCTCGACATCACAATTACCCAATGTCTTTTCATCACAATGCTCAATGGCCAATATCATCACAATGTTCCATGACCAATGTCATCACAACACTCCATGACACCTGACAACACAATGATTCGGGACTATTGTCATCACAATGTTCCATTCCCTAGTCATCACAATGCTCCATGACACCTGTCATCACAATACTCCACGAACATTTTCAGCCCAATGTTCCATGACCCTTGTCATCACAATACTCCAAGCCATTGTCATCACAATGCTCCATTACCTTTGTCATCAGAATCCTCCATGACACTTGGCATCACAATGCTCCATGCCATTGTCATCACAATGGGCCATTACATATGTCATCACAATTCTCCCTGACACCTGTCTTCACAATACTGCATGACATGGTCATCACAATGCTCCATGCCCTTGTCATCACAATGCGCCATTCCAAATGTCATCGCAAGAATCCTTGAAACTTATTAGACCAATGCTCCATGCCCTTGTCATCACAATGCTCCATGCCCTTGTTATCACAATGCTCCATGACCCCTGTCATCACAATGCTCCGTGACGCCAGTCATCACAGTGCTTCATGAATTTGTCATCACAATTGTCCATGTCCTCATCATCAATAGTCTCTGTGACCTTTTTAACGACAATGCTCCATGAAGTTTTCATCACAGTGCTCTTTGACCCTTGACATCACAATGGTCTATGCCTTTCTCAGCACAGTGCTCCATGACCTTTGTCATCACAATGCTCCATGCGCTTGTCAGCACAATGCTCCATGACAGATGTCATCACAATGCACCATGCACTTGTCATCACAGTGCTCCACAAACTTCTCATCAAAATGCTCTCTCACCACTGATATCCCAATGCTACATAACTATTGGTCACAATACCCCCTCACCCCTGTCATCACAATGTTCCATGACTCCTGTCATCACAATGATACATGCACTTATAATCACAATGTTCGATGACCCCTGCCATCACAATGTTCCATAACACCTGTCATCAAAATGCTCCATGACCCTTTTCATCAAAATGCTCCATGACACCTGACATCACAGTGTTCCATAAAACCTGTCATCAAAATGTTCCATGACATTTTTCATCAAATTGCTCCATGACCCTGTCATCAAATAGCTCCCTACTCATCACAATGCACAATGCCCGTGCCATCAGAATGCTCCATGACCTTTGTCATCACAAAGATCCATGACCATTGGCATCACAATGCTACATTTCATTGTCATCACAAGGCTCCATGAACTTTTCATCACAATGCTCTTTGACCCTTGTCATCACAATGCTCTATGCCTTTCTCAGCAAAATGCTCCATGACCCTTTTCATCACAATGCTCAATACACTTGTCATCAAAATGCTCCCTGACACTTGTTGTCTGTATGCTCCTTGAACCCTGTCATGACAAGGCTCCATGTCTTTTTCATCACAATGATCCATGCCCTTTTCATCACAATGTTCCAAGACTCATATAATCAAAATACCCCATGCCCTTGTCATCACAAAGCTCAAGGATGCATGCCATCAAAAAGCTCCTTGGTCTTCTCCTCACAATGCTTCATGCCCTTATCATCACAATGTTCCAAGACAACTGTAATCACAATGCTCCATGCCCCTTTTCATCAGTATGCTCCATGAGACTTTTCATCACAAGGCAACCATGGTTTTGTCATCACAATGCTCCAGGACCTTGTCATCACAATGCTTCTCGACCTTGTCATGAAAATTTTCAATGGCACTTGTCATCACAATACGCCATTCCAACTGTCATCGCAATAATCCATGAAACTTATTAGACCAATGCTCCATGCCCTCATCATCACAATGCTCCATGCCCTTGTTATCAAAATGCTCCATGACCCCTGCCATTACAATGCTCTGTGACTCCAGTCATCACAGTGCTTCCTGACCTTTGTCATCACAATGGTCCATGCCCTCGTCATCATCAGTCTCTGTGAGCTTTTTAACCAAAATGCTCCATGAACTTTTCATCACAATTCTCTTTGACCCTTGTCATCACAATGCTCTATGCCTTTCTCAGCACAATGCTCCATGCCCCTTGTCATCACAATGCTCCTTGCGCTTGTCAGCACAGTGCTCCAAGACACATGTCATCACAATGCTCCATAACCCCTGTCATCACAATGCTCCGTGAATCCAGTCATCACAATGTTTCATAACGTTTTTCATCACAGTGGTCCATGCCCGTGTCATCACAAGTCTCTGTGACCTTTTTATACACAATCATCCATGAACATTTCATCACAATTCTCTTTGACCCTTGTCATCACAATGCTCCATGTCTTTGTCAGAACAATGCTCCATGACCATTGTCTTCACAATATGCAACGCGCATTTCATCACAACGGTCCACAACTTTGTCATTGCAATGCTCCATAAACCTTGTAATCACAATGCTCCATGCACTTCTCGTCAAAATGCTCTCTCACCAGAGATATCACAGTGTTCAGTCAGTAGTCATCACAATGCTCCCTCACCCCTGTAATCACAATGATCCATGACCCTGTCATCACACTGCTACATTCCTTTATCATCACAATGTTCCATGAATGCTGACATCACAATGTTCCATAACCCCTGTCATCAAAATGCTCCATGACCCTTTTCGTCCCAAAGCTCCAAGACACCTGACATCACAATGTTCTATAACCCCTGCCATCAAAATGTTCCATTACACTTTTCATCAAATTGGTGCATGACCCGGTCATCAAAATGCTCCCTGCCCTTCTCATCACAATGCCCCAAGCGCTAGTCATAAAAATGCTCCATGACTTGTCATCACAAAGCTCCATGACCCTTGGCATCACAATGCTCCATGTCATTGTCATCACAATGCTCCATGAAAACACTCATTACATTACTCAATGCCCTTGTCATCAGAAGGTTCCATGACACTTGTCATCATAATGCTCGATGCCCTTCTCATCACAATGCTCCTTGCCCTTGTCATTACATTCCTGCATGACCCATGTATCATAGTGTTCCGTGCCATTGTCCTCAAAATGCTTCATGCGCACTCTCATCACAATAATCCATGAAACATTTCAGACCAATATTCCATGCCCTTCTCATCAAAATGCTCCATTACACCTGTCATAACAATGCACCATGACCCCTGCCATCACAATGTTCCACGGCCTAGTCATCACAAGGTTCCATGACACTTGTCATCACAATGCTCAAGACCACTGAAATAA
>NW_028293818.1:0-23000 GCF_964341445.2 Mesoplodon mirus | reverse complement strand
ATAGCAGAGAATATATGAAATGCCAGTAAATTTGAACATTTCTGTAAAGTGGACCATTTCCTAGCTCCTAAAGTTTACCAAACCTGACACAAGAGGAAATCATTTAAGGTCATCATGTCTGCCCTTGGCATTCTCGGAACGCCCTGGCCTCAGCATGCAGCCTCTGTAGTCCATGGTAACCTGCAGAGAGGGGGCGGGGATGAGGGTGGTTGGAACTCTGGCCTCACTGAAGGAGTGGGTGTGGCCATCTCTGCTTGACTGAACAAGGGGCAGGGGAGCAGGGTCCCAGGGCAGAGCCCTCAGAGCCCGGCGGGTCCAGTGGGCTGTCCCAAGCATTTAGGCCCAGGCCAAAGGGCGCCTTCTTTGCACAGCTGCCCAAACTTTCACCTTTCCACTCAAGACGACCTCTTACTTGAAGTGTGTGTGGAACCTGTCCTCACAGTACACCTCACTGCACAGCTAACCATAGGTCTGGGCATCGTAGCTTCCTGCCAGGTGACCGAAGTTCGCAGGCAGATGTGTCCCAGGGACACATGAAAAGAGGCTCCAGCCCGGGCCACATGCTGCCCACTACCCCTGCACCAGATCGGGGGCCACCAATCAGCCCTGTCGGAGTCCCATTCCTCTAGAGGGAGTATTGGACCAACACTTGTAGAAAACGGTGTCCTCGTGGGCAACTCATTGGAGGGACCCAAATAAATCTTTGCCGACTTTCTGCTGAAGCTTACGAGCGTTCACACCTAAGCGTCTTACAAGGTCAGCTGTTTAGCTAAACATGAGCTCATGATCTAAATTTACACAATAATGAAGAAATCAGCTACGAGGGGAGACAATCAGTAAAGACTATCAATACCAGAATTAGATTCCCAAGGCCATCCATCAATTGTTGTAATAATCAGTTGCAAGGCAGAAAATATACATAAAACTGGAACTGAAACAAGGAACAAGGATGTTTTCAAAGACTGGTAGGATCTCTAAAACATTTTTAAAGTACATGTCATTGATAAAGCTAAATACTCAAAGGTTGTGTAATACAACAGATTAAGCATTGAGAAGAGTGAAATTATGCTGTTTTGAAAACTATGGCAGGTGAGATTTTCTGCCTAATTATATAAGAAGATTTCTCTAAAAATACACATTATTTCAATGACTTATTGGCTGTGAAATAAGTTAAGGGTATTTCAAATGGCTTGTCTGCAAAGAAAGGTGAGATGTAGGGAATCACAGAAATTCGAGGGGAAAATAGGTCAATATATACATTGCTATATGGTGAACTAAACCTTAGGCCAGCAACAATGGAGAGGACCTGACCCTTCGAAACTTACAAGTAAGCTGGAATCTTCAAAAGTTCAAATCTTTATAAGTAAAATATTTATTAAAATGAATAACCAAGTGTTTTAATTGACATCAGAAGATCAAAACAATAAACCCTGAGAACATAGAAAAAAGATAATTAAAGTTATGAGCAGAACTTAATACAACAGAAAACGTATAAAATTCAGGTGATTTAGTAAGTCCAAAGAATCTTCTTTGAAAAGATTGAAAAGACACACTTTGATTAAGGAAAACAAAAATATAAGTATAGAATATACAGAAAGAATCAGGACAATGTTATAGCAGAGAATATATGAAATGCCAGTAAATTTGAACATTTCTGTAAAGTGGACCATTTCCTAGCTCCTAAAGTTTACCAAACCTGACACAAGAGGAAATCATTTAAGGTCATCATGTCTGCCCTTGGCATTCTCGGAACGCCCTGGCCTCAGGATGCAGCCTCTGTAGTCCATGGTAACCTGCGGAGAGGGGGCGGGGCTGAGGGTGGTTGGAACTCTGGCCTCACTGAAGGAGTGGGTGTGGCCATCTCTGCTGTGACTGAACAAAGGGCAGTGGAGCAGGGGGCCCAGGGCAGGGCCCTCAGAGCACGGCAGGTCCATTGGGGTGTCACAAGCATTTAGGCCCAGGCCAAAGGGCGCCTTCTTTGTCTGCACAGCTGCCCAAACTCTCACATTTCCACTCAGGCCGACCTCTTACTTGAAGTGTGTGTGGAACCTGTCCTCACAGTACACCTCGCTGCACAGCTAACCATAGGTCTGGGCATCGTAGCTTCCTGCCAGGTGACCGAAGTTCGCAGGCAGATGTGTCCCAGGGACACATGCAAAGAGGCTCCAGCCCGGGCCACAGGCTGCCCACTGCCCCTGCCCCAGATCGGGGGCCGCCAATCAGCACTGTCGGAGTCCCCTTCCTCTAGAGGGAGTATTGGACCAACACTTGTAGAAAACGGTGTCCTCGTGGGCAACTCATTGGAGGGATACAAGTAAATTTTGCCGACTTTCTCCTGAAGCTTACGAGCGTTCACAGCTAAGCATCTTACAAGGTCAGCTGTTTAGCTAAACATGAGCTCATGATCTAAATTTACACAATAATGAAGAAATCAGCTACGAGGGGAGACAATCAGTAAAGACTATCAATACCAGATTTAGATTCGCAAGGCCATCCATCAATTGTTGGAATAATCAGGTGCAAGGCAGAATATATACATAAAGCCGGAACTGAAACAAGGAACACGGATGTTTTCAAAGACTGGTAGGATCTCTAAAACATTTTTAAAGTACATGTCATTGATAAAGCTAAATACTCAAAGGTTGTGTAATACAACAGATTAAGCATTGAGAAGAGTGAAATTATGCTGTTTTGAAAACTATGGCAGGTGAGATTTTCTGCCTAATTATATAAGAAGATTTCTCTAAAAAATACACATTATTTCAATGACTTATTGGCTGTGAAATAAGTTAAGGGTATTTCAAATGGCTTGTCTGCAAAGAAAGGTGAGATGTAGGGAATCACAGAAAGTCGAGGGGAAAATAGGTCAATATATACATTGCTATATGGTGAACTAAACCTTAGGCCAGCAACAATGGAGAGGACCTGACCCTTAGAAATTTACAAGAAAGCTGGAATCTTCAAAAGTTCAAATCTTTATAAGTAAAATATTTATTAAAATGAATAACCAAGTGTTTTAATTGACATCAGAAGATCAAAACAATAAACCCTGAGAACATAGAAAAAAGATAAATAAAGATATGAGCAGAACTTAATACAACAGAAAACGTATAAAATTCAGGTGATTTAGTAAGTCCAAAGAATCTTCTTTGAAAAGATTGAAAAGACACACTTTGATTAAGGAAAACAAAAACATAAGTAAAGAATATACAGAAAGAATCAGGACAATGTTATAGCAGAGAATATAAGAAATGCCAGTAAATTTGAACATTTCTGTAAAGTGGACCATTTCCTAGCTCCTAAAGTTTACCAAACCTGACACAAGAGGAAATCATTTAAGGTCATCATGTCTGCCCTTGGCATTCTCGGAACGCCCTGTCCTCAGGATGCAGCCTCTGTAGTCCATGGTATCCTGCGGAGAGGGGGCGGAGCTGAGGTTGGTTGGAACTCTGGCCTCACTGAAGGAGTGGGTGTGGCCATCTCTGCTGTGACTGAACAAAGGGCAGGGGAGCAGGGGGCCCAGGGCAGGGCCCTCAGAGAACGGCACGTCCAGTGGGCTGTCTCAAGCATTTAGGCCCAGGCCAAAGGGCGCCTTCTTTGTCTGCACAGCTGCCCAAACTCTCACCTTTCCACTCAGGACGACATCTTATTGAAGTGTGTGTGGAACCTTTCCTCACAGTACACCTTGCGGCACAGCTAACCATAGGTCTGGGCAACGTAGCTTCCTGCCAGGTGACCGAAGTTCGCAGGCAGATGTGTCCCAGGGACACATGCAAAGAGGATCCAGCCTGGGCCACAGGCTGCCCACTGCCCCTGCCCCAGATAGGGGGCTGCCAATCAGCCCTGTCGGAGTCCCCTTCCTCTAGAGGGAGTATTGGACCAACACTTTTAGAAAACGGTGTCCTAGTGGGCAACTCATTGGAGGGACACAAATAAATTTTGCCGACTTTCTCCTGAAGCTTACAAGCGTTCACACCTAAGCGTCTTACAAGGTCAGCTGTTTAGCTAAACATGAGCTCATGATCTAAATTTACACAATAATGAAAAAATCAGCTACGAGGGGAGACAATCAGTAAAGACTATCAATACCAGAATTAGATTCCCAAGGCCATCCATCAATTGTTGGAATAATCAGGTGCAAGGCAGAATATATACATAAAACTGGACCTGAAACAAGGAACAAGGATGTTTTCAAAGACTGGTAGGATCTATACATGTCATTGATAAAGCTAAATACTCAAAGGTTGTGTAATACAACAGATTAAGCATTGAGAAGAGTGAAATTATGCTGTTTTGAAAACTATGGCAGGTGAGATTTTCTGCCTAATTATATAAGAAGATTTCTCTAAAAATACACATTATTTCAATGACTTATTGGCTGTGAAATAAGTTATGGGTATTTCAAATGGCTTGTCTGCAAAGAAAGGTGAGATGTAGGGAATCACAGAAAGTCGAGGGGAAAATAGGTCAATATATACATTGCTATATGGTGAACTAAACCTTAGGCCAGCAACAATGGAGAGGACCTGACCCTTAGAAACTTACAAGTAAGCTGCAATCTTCAAAAGTTCCAATCTTTATAAGTAAAATATTTATTAAAATGAATGACCAAGTGTTTTAATTGACATCAGAAGATCAAAACAATAAACCCTGAGAACATAGAAAAAAGATAAATAAAGATATGAGCAGAACTTAATACAACAGAAAACGTATAAAATTCAGGTGATTTAGTAAGTCCATAGAATCTTCTTTGAAAAGATTGAAAAGACACACTTTGATTAAGGAAAACAAAAACATAAGTAAAGAATATACAGAAAGAATCAGGACAATGTTATAGCAGAGAATATATGAAATGCCAGTAAATTTGAACATTTCTGTAAAGTGGACCATTTCCTACCTCCTAAAGTTTACCAAACCTGACACAAGAGGAAATCATTTAAGGTCATCATGTCTGCCCTTGGCATTCTCGGAACGCCCTGGCCTCAGGATGCAGCCTCTGTAGTCCATGGTAACCTGCGGAGAGGGGGCGGGGCTGAGGGTGGTTGGAACTCTGGCCTCACTGAAGGAGTGGGTGTGGCCATCTCTCCTGTGACTGAACAAAAGGCAGGGGAGCAGGGGTCCCAGGGCAGGGCCCTCAGAGCACGGCAGGTCCAGTGGGGTGTCACAAGCATTTAGGCCCAGGCCAAAGGGCGCCTTCTTTGTCTGCACAGCTGCCCAAACTCTCACCTTTCCACTCAGGCCGACCTCTTACTTGAAGTGTGTGTGGAACCTGTCCTCACAGTACACCTCGCTGCACAGCTAACCATAGGTCTGGGCATCGTAGCTTCCTGCCAGGTGACCGAAGTTTGCAGGCAGATGTGTCCCAGGGACACATGCAAAGAGGCTCCAGCCCGGGCCACAGGCTGCCCACTGCCCCTGCCCCAGATCGGGGGCCGCCAATCAGCCCTGTCGGAGTCCCCTTCCTCTAGAGGGAGTATTGGACCAACACTTGTAGAAAACGGTGTCCTCGTGGGCAACTCATTGGAGGCACACAAATAAATTTTGCCGACTTTCTCCTGAAGCTTACGAGCGTTCACACCTAAGCGTCTTACAAGGTCAGCTGTTTAGCTAAACATGAGCTCATGATCTAAATTTACACAATAATGAAAAAATCAGCTACGAGGGGAGAAAATCAGTAAAGACTATCAATACCAGAATTAGATTCCCAAGGCCATCCATCAATTGTTGGAATAATCAGGTGCAAGGCAGAATATATACATAAAACTGGAACTGAAACAAGGAACAAGGATGTTTTCAAAGACTGGTAGGATCTATACATGTCATTGATAAAGCTAAATACTCAAAGGTTGTGTAATACAACAGATTAAGCATTGAGAAGAGTGAAATTATGCTGTTTTCAAAACTATGGCAGGTGAGATTTTCTGCCTAATTATAGAAGAAGATTCCTATAAAAAATACACATTATTTCAATGACTTATTGGCTGTGAAATAAGTTAAGGGTATTTCAAATGGCTTGTCTGCAAAGAAAGGTGAGATGTAGGGAATCACAGAAAGTCGAGGGGAAAATAGGTCAATATATACATTGCTATATGGTGAACTAAACCTTAGGCCAGCAACAATGGAGAGGACCTGACCCTTAGAAACTTACAAGTAAGCTGGAATCTTCAAAAGTTCAAATCATTATAAGTAAAATATTTATTAAAATGAATATCCAAGTGTTTTAATTGACAGGAGAAGATCAAAACAATAAACCCTGAGAACATAGAAAAAAGATAAATAAAGATATGAGCAGAACTTAATACAACAGAAAACGTATAAAATTGAGGTGATTTAGTAAGTCCAAAGAATCTTCTTTGAAAAGATTGAAAAGACACACTTTGATTAAGGAAAACAAAAACATAAGTAAAGAATATACAGAAAGAATCAGGACAATGTTATAGCAGAGAATATAAGAAATGCCAGTAAATTTGAACATTTCTGTAAAGTGGACCATTTCCTAGCTCCTAAAGTTTACCAAACCTGACACAAGAGGAAATCATTTAAGGTCATCATGTCTGGCCTTGGCAATCTCGGAACGCCCTGGCCTCAGGATGCAGCCTCTGTATTCCATGGTAACCTGCGGAGAGGGGGCGGGGCTGAGGGACGTTGGAACACTGCCCATACTGAGGGAGTGTGTGTGGCCATCTCTGCTGTGACTGAACAAAGGGCAGGGGTGCAGGGGGCCCAGGGCAGGGCCCTCAGAGGCCGGCAGGTCCAGTGGCGTGTCACAAGCATTTAGGCCCAGGCCAAAGGGCGACTTCTTTGTCTGCACAGCTGCCCAAACTCTCACCTTTCCACTCAGGCCGACCTCTTACTTGAAGTGGGTGTGGAACCTCTCCACGCAGTACACCTCGCTGCACAGCTAACCATAGGTCTGGGCATCGTAGCTTCCTGCCAGGTGACCGAAGTTCGCAGGCAGATGGGTCCCTGGGACACATGCAGAGAGTCTTCTGCCTGGGCCGCAGACCGCCCACTGCCCCTGCCCCAGATCGGGGGCCGCCAAGCAGCCCTGTCGGTGTCCGCTGCCTCTTGAGGGAGTATTGGACCAACACTTGTAGAAAACGGCGTTCTCGTGGGCAACTCATTGGAGGGACACAAATAAATCTTTGCCGACTTTCTGCTGAAGCTTACGAGCGTTCACACCTAAGCGTCTGACAAGGTCAGCTGTTTAGCTAAACATGAGCTCATGATCTAAATTTACACCATAATGAAGAAATCAGCTACAAGGGGAGACAACCAGCAAAAACTATCAATACCAGAATTAGATTCCCAAGGCCATCCATCAATTGTTGGAATAATCAGGTGCAAGGCAGAAAATATACATAAAACTGGAAATGAAACAAGGAACAAGGATGTTTTCAAAGACTGGTAGGATCTCTAAAACATTTTTAAAGTACATGTCATTGATAAAGCTAAATACTCACAGGTTGTGTAATACAACAGATTAAGCATTGAGAAGAGTGAAATTATGCTCTTTTGAAAACTATGGCAGGTGAGATTTTCTGCCTAATTATATAAGAAGATTTCTCTAAAAACTACACATTATTTCAATGACTTATTGGCTGTGAAATAAGTTAAGGGTATTTCAAATGGCTTGTCTGCAAAGAAAGGTGAGATGTAGGGAATCACAGAAAGTCGAGGGGAAAATAGGTCAATATATACATTGCTATATGGTGAACTAAACCTTAGGCCAGCAACAATGGAGAAGACCTGACCCTTAGAAACTTACAAGTAAGCTGGAATCTTCAAAAGTTCCAATATTTATAAGTAAAATATTTATTAAAATGAATAACCAAGTGTTTTAATTGACATCAGAAGATCAAAACAATAAACCCTGAGAACATAGAAAAAAGATAAATAAAGATATGAGCAGAACTTAATACAACAGAAAACGTATAAAATTGAGGTGATTTAGTAAGTCCAAAGAATCTTCTTTGAAAAGATTGAAAAGACACACTTTGATTAAGGAAAACAAAAACATAAGTAAAGAATATACAGAAAGAATCAGGACAATGTTATAGCAGAGAATATATGAAATGCCAGTAAATTTGAACATTTCTGTAAAGTGGACCATTTCCTAGCTCCTAAAGTTTACCAAACCTGACACAAGAGGAAATCATTTAAGGTCATCATGTCTGCCCTTGGCATTCTCGGAACGCCCTGGCCTCAGAATGCAGCCTCTGTAGTCCATGGTAACCTGCGGAGAGGGGGCGGGGCTGAGGGAGGTTGGAACACTGCCCTCAGTGAGGGAGTGGGTGTGGCCATCTCTGCTGTGACTGAACAAAGGGCAGGGGAGCAGGGGGCCCAGGGCAGGGCCCTCAGAGCCCGGCAGGTCCAGTGGGGTGTCACAAGCATTTAGGCCCAGGCCAAAGAGCGCCTTCTTTGTCTGCACAGCTGCCCAAACTCTCAACTTTCCACTCAGGCCGACCTCTTACTTGAAGTGTGTGTGGAACGTGTCCGCGCAGTACACCTCGCTGCACAGCTAACCATAGGTCTGGGCATCGTAGCTTCCTGCCAGGTGACCGAGGTTCGCAGGCAGATGGGTCCCAGGGACACATGCAGAGTAGCTTCTGCCTGGGCCACAGGCCGCCGACTGCCCCTGCCCCAGATCGGGTGCCGCCAAGCAGCCCTGTCGGAGTCCCCTGCCTCTTGAGGGAGTATTGGACCAACACTTGTATAAAACGGCGTTCTTGCGGGCAACTCATTGGAGGGACACAAATAAATATTTGCCAACTTTCTGCTGAAACTTACAAGTGTTCACACCTAAGCGTCTTACAAGGTCAGCTGTTTAGCTAAACATGAGCTCATGATGTAAATTTACACAATAATGAAGAAAGCAGCTACAAGGTGAGACAATCAGCAAAAACTATCAATACCAGAATTAGATTCCCAAGGCCATCCATCAGATGTAGGAATAATCGGGTGCAAGGCAGAAAATATACATAAAACTGGAACTGAAACAAGGAACAAGGATGTCTTCAAACACTGGTAGGATCTCTAAAACATTTTTAAAGTACATGTCATTGATAAAGCTAAATACTCAAAGGTTGTGTAATACAACAGATTAAGCATTGAGAAGTGTGAAATTATGCTGTTTTGAAAAATATGGCAGGTGAGATTTTCTGCCTAATTATATAAGAAGATTTCTCTAAAAAATACACATTATTTCAATGACTTATTGGCTGTGAAATAAGTTAAGGGTATTTCAAATGGCTTGTCTGCAAAGAAAGGTGAGATGTAGGGAATCACAGAAAGTCGAGGGGAAAATAGGTCAATATATACATTGCTATATGGTGAACTAAACCTTAGGCCAGCAACAATGGAGAGGACTTGACCCATAGAAACTTACAAGTAAGCTGGAATCTTCAAAAGTTCCAATCTTTATAAGTAAAATATTTATTAAAATGAATAACCAAGTGTTTTAATTGACATCAGAAGATCAAAACAATAAACCCTGAGAACATAGAAAAAAGATAAATAAAGATATGAGCAGAACTTAATACAACAGAAAACGTATAAAATTGAGGTGATTTAGTATGTCCAAAGAATCTTCTTTGAAAAGATTGAAAAGACACACTTTGATTAAGGAAAACAAAAACATAAGTAAAGAATATACAGAAAGAATCAGGACAGTGTTAGAGCAGAGAATATATGAAATGCCAGTAAATTTGAACATTTCTGTAAAGTGGATCATTTCCTAGCTCCTAAAGTTTACCAAACCAGACACAAGAGGAAATCATTTAAGGTCATCATGTCTGCCCTTGGCATTCTCGGAACGCCCTGGCCTCAAAATGCAGCATCTGTAGTCCATGGTAACCTGCGGAGAGGGGGCGGGGCTGAGGGAGGTTGGAACACTGCCCTCACTGATGGAGTGGGTTTGGCCATCTCTGCTGTGACTGAACAAAGGGCAGGGGAGCAGGGGGCCCAGGGCAGGGCCTTCAGAGCCCGGCAGGTCCAGTGGGGTGTCACAAGCATTTAGGCCCAGGCCAAAGGGCGCCTTCTTTGTCTGCACAGCTGCCCAAACTCTCACCTTTCCACTCAGGCCGACCTCTTACTTGAAGTGTGTGTGGAACCTGTCCACGCAGTTCACCTCGCTGCACAGCTATACATAGGTCTGGGCATCATAGCTTCCTGCCAGGTGACCGAAGTTCGCAGGCAGATGGGTCCCTGGGACACATGCAGAGAGGCTTCTGCCTGGGCCACAGGTCGCCCACTGCCCCTGCCCCAGATCGGGGGCAGCCAAGCCGCCCTGTCGGAATCCCCTGCCTCTTGAGGGAATAGTGGACCAACACTTGTAGAAAACGGCGTTCTCGTGGGCAACTCATTGGAGGGACACAAATAAATCTTTGCCGACTTTCTGCTGAAGCTTACGAGCGTTCACACCTAAGCGTCTTACAAGTTCAGCTGTTTAGCTAAACATGATCTCATGATCTAAATTTACACAATAATGAAGAAATCAGCTACAAGGGGAGACAATCAGCAAAAACTATCAATACCAGAATTAGATTCCCAAGGCCATCCATCAATTTTTGTAATAATCAGGTGCAAGGCAGAAAATATACATAAAACTGGAACTGAAACAAGGAACAAGGCTATTTTCAAAGACTGGTAGGATCTCTAAAATATTTTTAAAGGACATGTCATTGATAAAGCTAAATACTCAAAGGTTGTGTAATACAACAGGTTAAGCATTGAGAAGAGTGAAATTATGCTGTTTTGAAAACTATGGCAGTTGAGATTTTCTGCCTAATTATATAAGAAGATTTCTCTAAAAAATACACATTATTTCAATGACTTATTGGCTGTGAAATAAGTTAAGGGTATTTCAAATGGCTTGTCTGCAAAGAAAGGTGAGATGTAGGGAATCACAGAAAGTCGAGGGGAAAATAGGTCAATATATACATTGCTATATGGTGAACTAAACCTTAGGCCAGCAACAATGGGGAGGACCTAACCCTTAGAACCTTACAAGTAAGCTGGAATCTTCAAAAGTTCACATATTTATAAGTAAAATATTTATTAAAATGAATAACCAAGTGTTTGAATTGACATCAGAAGATCAAAACAATAAACCCTGAGAACATAGAAAAAAGATAAATAAAGATATGAGCAGAACTTAATACAACAGAAAACGTATAAAATTGAGGTGATTTAGTAAGTCCAAAGAATCTTCTTTGAAAAGATTGAAAAGACACACTTTGATTAAGGAAAACAAAAACATAAGTAAAGAATATACAGAAAGAATCAGGACAATGTTATAGCAGAGAATATAAGAAATGCCAGTAAATTTGAACATTTCTGTAAAGTGGACCATTTCCTAGCTCCTAAAGTTTACCAAACCTGACACAAGAGGAAATCATTTAAGGTCATCATGTCTGCCCTTGGCATTCTCGGAACGCCCTGGCCTCAGGATGCAGCCTCTGTAGTCCATGGTAACCTGCGGAGAGGGGGCGGGGCTGAGGGAGGTTGGAACACTGCCCTCACTGAGCGAGAGGGTGTGGCCATCTCTGCTGTGACTGAACAAAGGGCAGGGGAGCAGGGGGCCCAGGGCAGGGCCCTCAGAGCCCGGCAGGTCCAGTGTGGTGTCACAAGCATTTAGGCCCAGGCCAAAGGCGCCTTCTTTGTCTGCACAGCTGCCCAAACTCTCACCTTTCCACTCAGGCCGACCTCTTACTTGAAGTGTGTGTGGAACCTGTCCGCGCAGTACACCTCGCTGCACAGCTAACCATAGGTCTGGGCATCGTAGTTTCCTGCCAGGTGACCGAAGTTCGCAGGCAGATGGGTCCCTGGGACACATGCAGAGAGGCTTCTGCCTGGGCCACAGGCCGCCTACTGCCCCTGCCCCAGATCGGGGTCGCCAAGCCGCCCTGTCGGAGTCCCCTGCCTATTGAGGGAATATTGGACCAACACTTGTAGAAAACGGCGTTCTCGTGGGCAACTCATTGGAGGGACACAAATAAATCTTTGCCGACTTTCTGCTGAAGCTTACGAGCGTTCACACCTAAGCGTCTTACAAGGTCAGCTGTTTAGCTAAACATGATCTCATGATCTAAATTTACACAATAATGAAGAAATCAGCTACAAGGGGAGACAACCAGCAAAAACTATCAATACCAGAATTAGATTCCCAAGGCCATCCATCAATTGTTGGAATAATCAGGTGCAAGGCAGAAAATATACATAAAACTGGAACTGAAACAAGGAACAAGGCTGTTTTCAAAGACTGGTAGGATCTCTAAAATAATTTTAAAGGACATGTCATTGATAAAGCTAAATACTCAAAGTTTGTGTAATACAACAGGTTAAGCATTGAGAAGAGTGAAATTATGCTGTTTTGAAAACTATGGCAGGTGAGATTTTCTGCCTAATTATATAAGAAGATTTCTCTAAAAAATACACATTATTTCAATGACTTATTGGCTGTGAAATAAGTTAAGGGTATTTCAAATGGCTTGTCTGCAAAGAAAGGTGAGATGTAGGGAATCACAGAAAGTCGAGGGGAAAATAGGTCAATATATACATTGCTATATGGTGAACTAAACCTTAGGCCAGGAACAATGGAGAGGACCTGACCCTTAGAAACTTACAAGTAAGCTGGAATCTTCAAAATTTCACATCTTTATAAGTAAAATATTTATTAAAATGAATAACCAAGTGTTTTAATTGACATCAGAAGATCAAAACAATAAACCCTGAGAACATAGAAAAAAGATAAATAAAGATATGAGCAGAACTTAATACAACAGAAAACGTATAAAATTGAGGTGATTAATAAGTCCAAAGAATCTTCTTTGAAAAGATTGAAAAGACACACTTTGATTAAGGAAAACAAAAACATAAGTAAAGAATATACAGAAAGAATCAGGACAATGATATAGCAGAGAATATAAGAAATGCCAGTAAATTTGAACATTTCTGTAAAGTGGACCATTTCCTAGCTCCTAAAGTTTACCAAACCTGACACAAGAGGAAATCATTTAAGGTCATCATGTCTGGCCTTGGCATTCTCGGAACGCCCTGGCCTCAGGATGCAGCCTCTGTAGTCCATGGTAACCTGCGGAGAGGGGGCGGGGCTGAGGGAGGTTGGAACACTGCCCTCACTGAGGGATTGGGTGTGGACATCTCTGCTGTGACTGAACAATGGGCAGGGGAGCAGGGGGCCCAGGGCAGGGCCCTCAAAGCCCGGCAGGTCCAGTGGGGTGTCACAAGCATTTAGGCCCAGGCAAAAGGGCGCCTTCTTTGTCTGCAGAGCTGCCCAATCTCTCACCTTTCCACTCAGGCCGACCTCTTACTTGAAGTGTGTGTGGAACCTGTCTGCGCAGTACACCTCGCTGCACAGCTAACCATAGGTCTGGGCATTGTAGCTTCCTTCCAGGTGACCGAACTTCCCAGGCAGTTGGGTCCCTGGGACACATGCAGAGAGGCTTCTGCCTGGGCCACAGGCCGCCCACAGCCCCTGCCCCAGATCGGGGGCCACCAAGCCGCCCTGTCGGCGTCCCCTGCCTCTTGAGGGAGTATTGGACCAACACTTGTAGAAAACGTCGTTCTCACGGGCAACTCATTGGAGGGACACAAATAAATCTTTGCCGACTTTCTGCTGAATCTTAAGAGCGTTCACACCTAAGCGTCTGACAAGGTCAGCTGTTTAGCTAAACATGAGCTCATGATCTAAATTTACACAATAATGAAGAAATCAGCTACAAGGGGAGACAATCAGCAAAAACTATCAATACCAGAATTAGAATCCCAAGGCCATCCATCAATTGTTGGAATAATCAGGTGCAAGGCAGAAAATATACATAAAACTGGAACTGAAACAAGGAACAAGGCTGTTTTCAAAGACTGGTAGGATCTCTAAAATATTTTTAAAGGACATGTCATTGATAAAGCTAAATACTCAAAGGTTGTGTAATACAACAGGTTAAGCATTGAGAAGAGTGAAATTATGCTGTTTTGAAAACTATGGCAGGTGAGATTTTCTGCCTAATTAAAGAAGAAGATTTCTCTAAAAAATACACATTATTTCAATGACTTATTGGCTGTGAAATAAGTTAAGGGTATTTCAAATGGCTTGTCTGCAAAGAAAGGTGAGATGTAGGGAATCACAGAAAGTCGAGGGGAAAATAGGTCAATATATACATTGCTCTATGGTGAACTAAACCTTAGGCCAGCAACAATGGAGAGGACCTGACCCTTAGAAACTTACAAGTAAGCTGGAATATTCAAAAGTTCAAATATTTATAAGTAAAATATTTATTAAAATGAATAACCAAGTGTTTGAATTGACATCAGAAGATCAAAACAATGAACCCTGAGAACATAGAAAAAAGATAAATAAAGATATGAGCAGAACTTAATACAACAGAAAACGTATAAAATTGAGGTGATTTAGTTAGTCCAAATAATCTTCTTTGAAAAGATTGAAAAGACACACTTTGATTAAGGAAAACAAAAACATAAGTAAAGAATATACAGAAAGAATCAGGACAATGTTATAGCAGAGAATATAAGAAATGCCAGTAAATTTGAACATTTCTGTAAAGTGGACCATTTCCTAGCCCCTAAAGTTTACCAAACCTGACACAAGAGGAAATCATTTAAGGTCATCATGTCTGGCCTTGGCATTCTCGGAACGCCCTGGCCTCAGGATGCAGCCTCTGTAGTCCATGGTAACCTGCGGAGAGGGGGCGGGGCTGAGGGAGGTTGGAACACTGCCCTCACTGAGGGAGTGGGTGTGGCCATCTCTGCTGTGACTGAACAAAGGGCAGGGGAGCAGGGGGCCCAGGGCAGTGCCCTCAAAGCCCGGCAGGTCCAGTGGGGTGTCACAAGCATTTAGGCCCAGGCCAAAGGGCGCCTTCTTTGTCTGCACAGCTGCCCAATCTCTCACCTTTCCACTCAGGCCGACCTCTTACTTGAAGTGTGTGTGGAACCTGTCCGCGCAGTACACCTCGCTGCACAGCTAACCATAGGTCTGGGCATTGTAGCTTCCTTCTAGGTGACCGAAGTTCGCAGGCAGATGGGTCCCTGGGACACATGCAGAGAGGCTTCTGCCTGGGCCACAGGCCGCCCACTGCCCCTGCCCCAGATCGGGGGCCACCAAGCCGCCCTGTCGGAGTCCCCTGCCTCTTGAGTGAGTATTGGACCAACACTTATAGAAAACGTCGTTCTCACGGGCAACTCATTGGAGGGACACAAATAAATCTTTGCCGACTTTCTGCTGAATCTTAAGAGCGTTCACACCTAAGCGTCTGACAAGGTCCGCTGTTTAGCTAAACATGAGCTCATGATCTAAATTTACACAATAATGAAAAAATCAGCTACAAGGGGAGACAACCAGCAAAAACTATCAGTACCAGAATTAGATTCCCAAGGCCATCCATCAATTGTTGGAATAATCAGGTGCAAGGCAGAAAATATACATAAAACTGGAACTGAAACAAGGAACAAGGATGTTTTCAAAGACTGGTAGGATCTCTAAAAGATTTTTAAAGTACATGTCATTGATAAAGCTAAATACTCAAAGGTTGTGTAATACAACAGGTTAAGCATTGAGAAGAGTGAAATTATGCTGTTTTGAAAACTATGGCAGGTGAGATTTTCTGCCTAATTATAGAAGAAGATTTCTCTAAAAAATACACATTATTTCAATGACTTATTGGCTGTGAAATAAGTTAAGGGTATTTCAAATGGCTTGTCTGCAAAGAAAGGTGAGATGTAGGGAATCACAGAAAGTCGAGGGGAAAAGAGGTCAATATATACATTGCTATATGGTGAACTAAACCTTAGGCCAGCAACAATGGAGAGGACCTGACCCTTAGAAACTTACAAGTAAGCTGGAATCTTCAAAAGTTCAAATCTTTATAAGTAAAATATTTATTAAAATGAATAACCAAGTGTTTTAATTGACATCAGAAGATCAAAACAATAAACCCGGAGAACATAGAAAAAAGATAAATAAAGATATGAGCAGAACTTAATACAACAGAAAACGTATAAAATTGAGGTGATTTAGTAAGTCCAAAGAATCTTCTTTGAAAAGATTGAAAAGACACACTTTGATTAAGGAAAACAAAACATAAGAAGAGAATATACAGAAAGAATCAGGACAATGTTATAGCAGAGAATACACGAAATGCCAGTAAATTTGAACATTTCTGTAAAGTGGACCATTTCCTAGCTCCTAAAGTTTACCAAACCTGACACAAGAGGAAATCATTTAAGGTCATCATGTCTGCCCTTGTCATTCTCAGAACGCGCTGGCCTCAGAATGCAGCCTCTGTAGACCACGGTAACTTGCGGAGAGGGGGCGGGGCTGAGAGAGGTTGGAACACTGCCCTCACTGAGGAAGTGGGTGTGGCCATCTCTGCTGTGACTGAACAAAGGGCAGGGGAGCAGGGGTCCCAGGGCTGGGCCCTCAGAGCCCGGCAGGTCCAGTGGGGTGTCACAAGCATTTAGGCCCAGGCCAAAGGGCGCCTTCTTTGTCTGCACAGCTGCCCAAACACTCACCTTTCCACTCAGGCCGACCTCTTACTTGAAGTGTGTGTGGAACCTGTCCATGCAGTACACCTCGCTGCACAGCTAAACATAGGTCTGGGCATCGTAGCTTCCTGCCAGGTGACCGAAGTTCGCAGGCAGATGGGTCCCTGGGAAACATGCAGAGAGGCTTCTGCCTGGGCCACAGGCCGCCCACTGCCCCTGCCCCAGATCGGGTGCCGCCAAGCAGCCCTGTCGGAGTCCCCTGCCTCTTGAGGGAGTATTGGACCAACACTTGTAGAAAACGGCGTTCTCGTGGGCAACTCATTGGAGGGACACAAATAAATCTTTGCCGACTTTCTGCTGAAGCTTACGAGCCTTCACACCTAAGCGTCTTACAAGGTCAGCTGTTTAGCTAAACATGAGCTCATGATCTAAATTTACACCATAATGAAGAAATCAGCTACAAGGGGAGACAACCAGCAAAAACTATCAATACCAGAATTAGATTCCCAAGGCCATCCATCAATTGTTGGAATAATCAGGTGCAAGGCAGAAAATATACATAAAACTGGAACTGAAACAAGGAACAAGGATGTCTTCAAACACTGGTAGGATCTCTAAAACATTTTTAAAGGACATGTCATTGATAAAGCTAAATACTCAAAGGTTGTGTAATACAACAGATTAAGCATTGAGAAGAGTGAAATTATGCTGTTTTGAAAACTATGGCAGGTGAGATTTTCTGCCTAATTATATAAGAACATTTCTCTAAAAACTACACATTATTTCAATGACTTATTGGCTGTGAAATAAGTTAAGGGTATTTCAAATGGCTTGTCTGCAAAGAAAGGTGAGATGTAGGGAATCACAGAAAGTCGAGGGGAAAATAGGTCAATATATACATTGCTATATGGTGAACTAAACCTTAGGCCAGCAACAATGGAGAGGACTTGACCCATAGAAACTTACAAGTAAGCTGGAATCTTCAAAAGTTCAAATCTTTATAAGTAAAATATTTATTAAAATGAATAACCAAGTGTTTTAATTGACATCAGAAGAGCAAAACAATAAACCCTGAGAACATAGAAAAAAGATAAATAAAGATATGAGCAGAACTTAATACAACAGAAAACGTATAAAATTGAGGTTATTTAGTATGTCCAAAGAATCTTCTTTGAAAAGATTGAAAAGACACACTTTGATTAAGGAAAACAAAAACATAAGTAAAGAATATACAGAAAGAATCAGGACAATGTTATAGCAGAGAATATAAGAAATGCCAGTAAATTTGAACATTTCTGTAAAGTGGACCATTTCCTAGCTCCTAAAGTTTACAAAACCAGACACAAGAGGAAATCATTTAAGGTCATCATGTCTGCCCTTGGCATTCTCGGAATGCCCTGGCCTCAGGATGCAGCCTCTGTAGTCCATGGTAACCTGCGGAGAGGGGGCGGGGCTGAGGGAGGTTGGAACACTGCCCTCACTGAGGGAGTGGGTGTGGCCATCTCTGCTGTGACTGAACAAAGGGCAGGGGAGCAGGGGGCCATGGCAGGGCCCTCAGAGCCCGGCAGGTCCAGTGTGGTGTCACAAGCATTTAGGCCCAGGCCAAAGGGCGCCTTCTTTGTCTGCACAGCTGCCCAAACACTCACCTTTCCACTCAGGCCGACCTCTTACTTGAAGTGTGTGTGGAACCTGTCCGCGCAGTACACCTCGCTGCACAGCTAACCATAGGTCTGGGCATCGTAGCTTCCTGCCAGGTGACCGAAGTTCGCAGGCAGATGGGTCCCTGGGACACATGCAGAGAGGCTTCTGCCTGGGCCACAGGCCGCCCACTGCCCCTGCCCCAGATCGGGGTCGCCAAGCCGCCCTGTCGGAGTCCCCTGCCTCTTGAGGGAATATTGGACCAACACTTGTAGAAAACGGTGTTCTCGTGGGCAACTCATTGGAGGGACACAAATAAATCTTTGCCGACTTTCTGCTGAAGCTTACGAGCGTTCACACCTAAGCGTCTTACAAGGTCAGCTGTTTAGCTAAACATGATCTCATGATCTAAATTTACACCATAATGAAGAAATCAGCTACAAGGGGAGACAACCAGCAAAAACTATCAATACCAGAATTAGATTCCCAAGGCCATCCATCAATTGTTGGAATAATCAGGTGCAAGGCAGAAAATATACATAAAACTGGAACTGAAACAAGGAACAAGGCTGTTTTCAAAGACTGGTAGGATCTCTAAAATATTTTTAAAGGACATGTCATTGATAAAGCTAAATACTCAAAGGTTGTGTAATACAACAGGTTAAGCATTGAGAAGTGTGAAATTATGCTGTTTTGAAAACTATGGCAGGTGAGATTTTCTGCCTAATTATATAAGAAGATTTCTCTAAAAAATACACATTATTTCAATGACTTATTGGCTGTGAAATAAGTTAAGGGTATTTCAAATGGCTTGTCTACAAAGAAAGGTGAGATGTAGGGAATCACAGAAAGTCGAGGGGAAAAAAGGTCAATATATACATTGCTCTATGGTGAACTAAACCTTAGGCCAGCAACAATGGAGAGGACCTGACCCTTAGAAACTTACAAGTAAGCTGGAATCTTCAAAAGTTCAAATCTGTATAAGTAAAATATTTATTAAAATGAATAACCAAGTGTTTTAATTGACATCAGAAGATCAAAACAATAAACCCTGAGAACATAGAAAAAAGATAAATAAAGATATGAGCAGAACTTAATACAACAGAAAACGTATAAAATTGAGGTGATTTAGTAAGTCCAAAGAATCTTCTTTGAAAAGATTGAAAAGACACACTTTGATTAAGGAAAACAAAAACATAAGTAAAGAATATACAGAAAGAATCAGGACAATGTTATAGCAGAGAATATAAGAAATGCCAATAAATTTGAACATTTCTGTAAAGTGGACCATTTCCTAGCTCCTAAAGTTTACCAAACCTGACACAAGAGGAAATCATTTAAGGTCATCATGTCTGGTCTTGGCATTCTCGGAACGCCCTGGCCTCAGGATGCAGCCTCTGTAGTCCATGGTAACCTGCGGAGAGTGATCGGGGCTGAGGGAGGTCGGAACACTGCCCTCAATGAGGGAGTGGGTGTGGACATCTCTGCTGTGACTGAACAAAGGGCAGGGGAGCAGGGGGTCCAGGGCAGGGCCCTCAGAGCCCGGCAGGTCCAGTGGGGTGTCACAAGCATTTAGGCCCAGGCCGAAGGGCGCCTTCTTTGTCTGCACAGCTGCCCAAACTCTCACCTTTCCACTCAGGCCAACCTCTTACTCGAAGTGTGTGTGGAACCTGTCCGCGCAGTACACCTCGCTGCACAGCTAACCATAGGTCTTGGCATTGTAGCTTCCTGCCAGGTGACCGAAGTTCGCAGGCAGATGGCTCCCTGGGACACATGCAGAGAGGCTTCTGCCTGGGCCACAGACCGCCCACTGCCCCTGCCCCAGATCGGGGGCAGCCAAGCCGCCCTGTCGGAATCCCCTGCCTCTTGAGGGAATAGTGGACCAACACTTGTAGAAAACGGCGTTCTCGTGGGCAACTCATTGGAGGGACACAAATAAATCTTTGCCGACTTTCTGCTGAAGCTTACGAGCGTTCACACCTAAGCGTCTTACAAGTTCAGCTGTTTAGCTAAACATGATCTCATGATCTAAATTTACACCATAATGAAGAAATCAGCTACAAGGGGAGACAACCAGCAAAAACTATCAATACCAGAATTAGATTCCCAAGGCCATCCATCAATTGTTGGAATAATCAGGTGCAAGGCAGAAAATATACATAAAACTGGAACTGAAACAAGGAACAAGGATGTCTTCAAACACTGGTAGGATCTCTAAAATATTTTTAAAGTACATGTCATTGATAAAGCTAAATACTCAAAGGTTGTGTAATACAACAGATTAAGCATTGAGAAGAGTGAAATTATGCTGTTTTGAAAACTATGGCAGGTGAGATTTTCTGCCTAATTATATAAGAACATTTCTCTAAAAACTACACATTATTTCAATGACTTATTGGCTGTGAAATAAGTTAAGGGTATTTCAAATGGCTTGTCTGCAAAGAAAGGTGAGATGTAGGGAATCACAGAAAGTCGAGGGGAAAATAGGTCAATATATACATTGCTATATGGTGAACTAAACCTTAGGCCAGCAACAATGGAGAGGACTTGACCCATAGAAACTTACAAGTAAGCTGGAATCTTCAAAAGTTCAAATCTTTATAAGTAAAATATTTATTAAAATGAATAACCAAGTGTTTTAATTGACATCAGAAGATCAAAACAATAAACCCTGAGAACATAGAAAAAAGATAAATAAAGATATGAGCAGAACTTAATACAACAGAAAACGTATAAAATTGAGGTGATTTAGTATGTCCAAAGAATCTTCTTTGAAAAGATTGAAAAGACACACTTTGATTAAGGAAAACAAAAACATAAGTAAAGAATATACAGAAAGAATCAGGACAATGTTATAGCAGAGAATATAAGAAATGCCAGTAAATTTGAACATTTCTGTAAAGTGGACCATTTCCTAGCTCCTAAAGTTTACCAAACCTGACACAAGAGGAAATCATTTAAGGTCATCATGTCTGCCCTTGGCATTCTCGGAACGCCCTGGCCTCAGGATGCAGCCTCTGTAGTCCATGGTAACCTGCGGAGAGGGGGCGGGGCTGAGGGAGGTTGGAACACTGCCCTCATTGAGGGAGTGGGTGTGGCCATCTCTGCTGTGACTGAACAAAGGCAGGGGAACAGGGGGCCCAGGGCAGGGCCCTCAGAGCCCGGCAGGTCCAGTGTGGTGTCACAAGCATTTAGGCCCAGGCCAAAGGGCGCCTTCTTTGTCTGCACAGCTGCCCAAACTCTCACCTTTCCACTCAGGCCGACCTCTTACTTGAAGTGTGTGTGGAACCTGTCCGCGCAGTACACCTCGCTGCACAGCTAACCATAGGTCTGGGCATCGTAGCTTCCTGCCAGTTGATCGAAGTTCGCAGGCAGATGGGTCCCTGGGACACATGCAGAGAGGCTTCTGCCTGGGCCACAGGCCGCCCACTGCCCCTGCCCCAGATCGGGGTCGCCAAGCCGCCCTGTCGGAGTCCCCTGCCTCTTGAGGGAATATTGGACCAACACTTGTAGAAAACGGCGTTCTCGTGGGCAACTCATTGGAGGGACACAAATAAATCTTTGCCGACTTTCTGCTAAAGCTTACGAGCGTTCACACCTAAGCGTCTTACAAGGTCAGCTGTTTAGCTAAACATGATCTCATGATCTAAATTTACACAATAATGAAGAAATCAGCTACAAGGGGAGACAACCAGCAAAAACTATCAAAACCAGAATTAGATTCCCAAGGCCATCCATCAATTGTTGGAATAATCAGGTGCAAGGCAGAAAATATACATAAAACTGGAACTGAAACAAGGAACAAGGCTGTTTTCAAAGACTGGTAGGATCTCTAAAATATTTTTAAAGGACATGTCATTGATAAAGCTAAATACTCAAAGGTTGTGTAATACAACAGGTTAAGCATTGAGAAGAGTGAAATTATGCTGTTTTGAAAACTATGGCAGGTGAGATTTTCTGCATAATTATATAAGAAGATTTCTCTAAAAAATACCCATTATTTCAAAGACTTATTGGCTGTGAAATAAGTTAAGGGTATTTCAATTGGCTTGTCTGCAAAGAAAGTTGAGATGTAGGGAATCACAGAAAGTCGAGGGGAAAATAGGTCAATATATACATTGCTATATGGTGAACTAAACCTTAGGCCAGCAACAATAGAGAGGACCTGACCCTTAGAAACTTACAAGTAAGCTGGAATCTTCAAAAGTTCACATCTTTATAAGTAAAATATTTATTAAAATGAATAACCAAGTGTTTTAATTGACATCAGAAGATCAAAACAATACACCCTGAGAACATAGAAAAAAGATAAATAAAGATATGAGCAGAACTTAATACAACAGAAAACGTATAAAATTGAGGTGATTTAGTAAGTCCAAAGAATCTTCTTTGAAAAGATTGAAAAGACACACTTTGATTAAGGAAAACAAAAACATAAGTAAAGAATATACAGAAAGAATCAGGACAATGTTATAGCAGAGAATATAAGAAATGCCAATAATTTGAACATTTCTGTAAAGTGGACCATTTCCTAGCTCCTAAAGTTTACCAAACGTGGCACAATAGGAAATCATTTAAGGTCATCATGTCTGGCCTTGGCATTCTCGGAACGCCCTGGCCTCAGAATGCAGCCTTTGTAGTCCATGGTAACCTTCGGAGAGGGGGCGGGGCTGAGGGAGGTTGGAACACTGCCCTCACTGAGGGAGTGGGTGTGGCCATCTCTGCTGTGACTGAGCAAAGGACAGGGGAGCAGGGGGCCAAGGGCAGGGCCCTCAAAGCCCGGCAGGTCCAGTGGGGTGTCACAAGCATTTAGGCACAAGCCAAAGGGCGCCTTCTTTGTCTGC
>NW_028293819.1:0-23000 GCF_964341445.2 Mesoplodon mirus | reverse complement strand
GTACGTGGCACATTGTGATGACAAGGGTCATGAAGCATTTTTTTGACAAAGACATGGAGCATGGTGATGACAAGGGTCACGGAGCATTGTGATGAATTGTTCATGAAGCATTGTGGTTACAAAGGTAACAGAGCCTTGTGATCACGTGGGTATCGCCCATTGTGATGACAAATGTTATGAAGAATTGTGATGACTGGAGTCATGGAGCATTGTGATGACAGGGGTCATGGAGCATTGTGATGAAAAGGGCATGGAACATTGTGCTGAGAAAGGCATAGAGCATTGTGATGACATGTGTCATGGAGCACTGTGATGACAAGCGTCACGGACGACTGAGATTACAGGGGTCATGGAGCATTAGGATGACAAGGGCATGGATCATTGTGATGACAAGTGTCATGGAGAATTGGGCAGAAAATGTTCCTGGAGTATTGTGATGACAGGTGTCATGTGGCATTGTGATTACTGGGGTCTTGGAGCATTATGATGACAAAGGTCCCAGATCATTAGGTTGTCAGGTGTCATGGAGTGTTGTGATGACAGTGGTCATGGAGAATTGTGATGATATTGTTCATGGAGAATTGTGATGAGAAGGTCATGGAGCAGTGGGCTGAAAATGTTCATGGAGTATTGTGATGACAGGGGTCATGGAGCATTGTGATGACAACGGAATGGAGCATGGTGATGACAAGTTCCTGGAGCATTGTGATGAGATGACCATGGAGACTTGTGATGACAAGTCTCATGGAGCATTCTGATGATAAGGGGCATGGAGCATTGTGATTACAGGGGTCTTGGAGCATTGTGATGACAAGGGCATGGAGCATTGTGAGGAGAAGGCCATGGAACATTCTGATGACATGCGTCATGGAGTTTTGTGATGACAAGAGCATGGAGCATTGTGATTACAGGGGTTTTGGAGCATTGTGATGACAAGGGTCATGGAGCCTTGTGATGACAAGTCCGTGGAACATTGTGATGGCAGGGGTCATGGAGCATTGTTATGACAGAGATAATGGAGCATTGTGATGACAAGGCCATTGAGCATTGGTCTGAAATGTTTCATGGATTATTGTGATGAGAGTGGGCATGGAGCATTGTGATGACAAGGGCACGGAACACTGTGATACATGGGTCTTGGAGGATTGTAATGAAAAGGGCATCGAGCATTTTGATGGGAAGGGCATCGAGCATTGTGATGACAAGTGTCATGGTGCTTTGTGATGACAAGTTCATGGAGCCATGTGATGAGAGGTTTCATGGAGCATTGTGATGACAATGACATGGAGCATTGTGATGCCAAGGGCCATGGAGCTTTGTGATGACAATGGTCATGGAGCATTTTGATGACAAGCGTGTGGTGCATTGTGCTGAGAAGGGCAGGGAGCATTTTTATGACAGGGTCATGCAGCAATTTGAGGAAAAGTGTAATGGAACATTTTGATGACAGGCGTTATGAACATAGTGATGCCAGTGGTCATGGATCTTTGGGATGAAAATGGTAATGGAGCATTTTGTTGACAGGGGTTATGGAACATTGTGATGTCAGGGGTCATGGAACAGTGTGCAGATAAGGGTATGTAGCATTGGGATGACAGGTGTCATGGAATATTGTGATAACAGGGGTGAGGGAGGATTGTGATGACTAGTGGTTGAACATTGTGATATCTCATGTGAGAGAGCATTTGGATGAGAAGTTCATGGAGCATTGTGATTACAAGGTTTATGGAGCATAGCGATGACAAGGTTGTGGATCATTTTGATGAAAAGTGCATGACACATTGTGAAGACAATGGTCATGGAGCATTGTTGTGACAAAGACATGGAGCACTGTGATGACAAGGGTCACGGAGCATTGTGATGAAAAGTTCATGGAGCATTGTGGTTAAAATGGACACAGAGCCTTGTGATGACGTGGGCATCGACCGTTGTGATGACAAAAGTTATGAAGCTTTGTGATGACTGGAGTCAGGGGGCATTGTGATGACAGGGGTCATGGAGCATTGTGATGACAAGGGCATGGAGCACTGTGATGACAGGGGCATGGAGCATTGGTCTGACAAGTTTCATAGATGATTGTGGTGACAGTGGACATGGTGCTTTGTGATGACAAGGGCATGGTGCATTGTGATGACAAGGGCATGGAGTATTGTGAAGTCAGGTGTCAGGGAGCATTGTGATGACATATGTCATGGTCCATTGCAATGACAATGGCATGGAGCATTGTGATGCCAAATGTAATGGAGGATTGTAATGACAAATATAATGGAGCATTGTGATGACTACAGCTTGGAGCATTATGATGACAAGGGCCAATGAGAATTTTCATGACAATGTCGTGAAGCATTGTGATGACAAGGTCCTGGAGCATTGTGATGAGAAAACCATGGAGCCTTGTGATGACAAGTCTCATGGAGCATACTGATGAAAAGGGGCATGGAGCATTCTGATTACAGGGGTCTTGGAACATTGCGATAACATGGGCATGGAGCATTGTGATGACAAGGGCATGGAGCATTGGTCTAATAAGTTTCATGGATTATTGTGATGACAGTTGGAATGGCGCATTGGGATGACAAGGGCATGGAGCATTGTGATGACCAGGTCATGCAGTATTGTGAAAAGAGGTGTCACGGAGCAATGTGATGACATATGCATTGGCTCATTGTGATGACAATGGCATGGAGCATTGTGATGACAACTGTCATGGAGGATTCTTATGACAAAGGTTATGGAGCATTGTGATCACAATGGCTTGGAGTATAGTGATGACAAGTTTCAGGGAGCAATATGCTGACAAGTGCATGGAGAATTGTGATGACAAGGGTCATGGATCATTTTGATTTCAAACAGCATGGAGCATTGTGATGAAAAGGGCATGAAGCAACGTGATCCCAAGGTTCATGGAGGATAGTGACGACAATGGTAATGGAGTATTGTGATGAAAAGCGCATAGAGTATTGCAATGAGAAGGTCATGTAGCATTTTGATGACAAAGGCATGGAGCATTGTGATGACAGGTGTCATGGAGCACTGTGATGACAAGCTTCACGGAGCATTGTGAATACAGGGGTCATGGAGCATTGGGATGACAAGGACATGGATCATTTTGAGGACAAGCTTCATGGAGCATTGGGCTGAAAATATTCATGGAGTATTGTGATGACAGTGGTCATGGAGCATTGTGATGACTAGGGAATGGAGCATTGGTCTGACAAGTTTCATAGATTATTGTGATGACAGTGGACATGGTGCATTATGATGACAAGGGCATGGAGCATTGTGAAGACAAGGGCATGGAGTATTGTGAAGACAGGTGTCAGGGAGCATTGTGATGACCTATGTCATGGTCCATTGCGATGAAAATAGCATGGAGCATTGTGATGCCAAATATAATGGAGGATGTGATGACAAATAAAATGGAGCATTGTGATGACTAGGGCTTGGAGCATTATGTTGACAAGGGCCATTTGAATTTTCATGACAATGTCGTGAAGCATTGTGATGACAAGTCCTGGAGCATTGTGATGAGAAAACCATGGAGGCTTTTGATGACAAATCTCAAGGAGCATACTGATGAAAAGGGGCCTGGAGCATTCTGATTACAGGGGACTTGGAATATTGTGATACAAGGGCATGGAGCATTGTGATGACAAGTGCATGCAGTATTGTTAAGAGAGGTATCAGGGAGCATTGTGATGACATATATAATGGCCCATTGTGATGACAATGGCATGGAGCATTGTGATGCCAAGTGTCATGGAGGATTCTGATGACAAAGGAAATGGTACATTGTGATGACAATGGCTTGGAGCATTGTGATGACAAGGGTCAGGGAGCATGTGCTGACAAGTTCATGGAGAATTGTGATGACAAGTGTCATGGAGCATTCTGATGACAAGCTTGTGGAGTATTTTGATGACAATGGCATGGAGCATTGTGATGAAAATGGCATGGGGCTTTGTGATGAAAAAGGAATGGAGCCTTTTGGTGACAGGGTTCAAGGAGCACTCTGACGACAATGTCAGGGAGCATTGTGATGACAAGTGTATTGAGAATTGTGATGACAAAGGTCATGGAGCATTGTGATGAAAAGGGCATGGAGTATTGTGATGACAGGCATCATGGAGCTTTGTGATGACAAGTGTTACGGAACATTGTGATCACAAGGGTTTGGAGCATAGTGCTGACAGAGGTCATGGATCATTTGATTTAAAGGAACAGGGAGCATTGTGATGACAAGGGCATGAAGCAATGTGATCCCAGGTTTCATGGAGGATTGTGATGACAATGGTAAAGGAGTATTGTGATGACAAGCGCATAGAGCATTGTAATGACAATGTCATGTAGCATTTTGCTGACAAAGGCTTGGAGCACTGTGATGAGAAGTTTCATGGAGCACTGTGATGACAAGCGTCACGGAGCATTGTGAATACAGGGGTCATGGAGCATTGGGATAACAAGGGCATGGATCATTGTGATGACAAGTGTCATGGAGCATTGGGCTGAAAATGTTCTTGGAGTACTGTGATGACAGGGGTCATGGAGAATTTTGATTTCATTGTGCTGACAATAGCCGGAAGCATTATAATGATTGGCATGATGCATTGTGATGACAGGGTTCATGGAGCATTGAGATGAAGATGGGCATGGAGCATTGTGATTACAGGGGTCTTGGAGCATTGTGATGACAAGGGCATGGAACATTTGGATGAGAAGGACATGGAACATTCTGATGACGTGTCATGGAGCTTTGTGATGACAAGGGCATAGAACATTGTGATGGCAGGGGTCATGGAACATTGTTATGACAGAGGTAATGGAGCATTGTGAAGAAAAGGGCATGAAGCATTGTGATGACAGGGGCAAGGTGCATTGGTCTGACAAGTTTCATAGATTATTGTGATGAGAGTGGGCATGGTGCATTGTGAAGAAAAGGGCATGGAGCATTGTGATGACAAGGGCAAGGAGTATTGAGAAGACATGTGTCAGGGAGCATTGTGATGACATATGTCATGGTCCATTGCGATGACAATGGCATGGAGCATTGTGATGCCAAATGTAATGGAGGATTGTGATGACAAATATAATGGAGCATTGTGATGACTACGGCTTGGAGTATTATGATGACAAGGGCCACTGAGAAATTTCATGACAATGTCGTGAAGCATTGTGATGACAAGGTCCTGGAGCATTGTGATGAGAAAATCATGGAGCCTTGTGATGAGAAGTCTCATGGAGCATACTGATGAAAAGGGGCATGGAGCATTCTGCTTATAGGGGTCTTGGAATATTGTGATAACAAGGGCATGGTGCATTGTGATGACAAGGGCATGGAGCATTGTTCTAATAAGTTTCATGGATTATTGTGATGACAGTTGGAATTGTGCATTGTGATGACAATGGCATGCAGTATTGTGAAGAGAGGTGTCAGGGAGCATTGTGATGACATATGTAATGTCCCATTGTGATGACAATGGCATGGAGCATTTTGATGCCAAGTGTCATGGAGGATTCTTATGACAAAGGTAATGGAGCATTGTGAAGACAAGGGTTTTGAGCACTGTGATGACAAGGGTCAGGGAGTATTGAGCTGACAAGTGCATGGAGAATTGTGATGACAAGAGTCATGGAGCCTTCTGATGACAAGCTTGTGGAGTATTTTGATGACAACTGCATGGAGCATTGTGATGAAAATGGCATGGGGCATTGTGATGAAAAAGGAATGGAGCCTTTTGGTGACAGGGTTCAAGGAGCACTCTTAGGACAATGTCAGGGAGCATTGTGATGACAAGTGTATTGAGAATTGTGATGACAAAGTCATGGAGTATTGTGATGAAAAGGGCATGGAGTATTGTGATGACAGTCATCATGGAGCTTTGTGATGACAAGTGTTACGGAACATTGTGATCAAAAGGGTTTGGAGCATTTTGATGACAGAGGTCATGGATCATTTTGATTTCAAGGAGCAGGGAGCATTGTGATGACAAGGGCATGAATCAATGTGATCCCAGGTTTCAAGGAGGATTGTGATGACAATGGTAAAGGAGTATTGTGATGACAGGCACATAGAGCACTATAATGACAAGGTCATGTAGCATTTTGCTGACAAAGGCATGGAGCATAGTGATGTCATGTGTCATGAAGCACAGTGATGAGAAGCGTCACGGAGCATTGTGAATACAGGGGTCTTGGAGCATTGGGATGACAAGGGCATGTATCATTGTGATGAAAAGTGTCATGGAGCATTTGGCTGAAAAAGTTAATGGAGTATTGTGATGACAGGGGTCACGGAATATTGCGATTACAGGGGTCTTGGAGCATTGTGATGACAAGTGTCATGGATCATTGTGTTGTCACGTGTCATGGAGTGTAGTGATGACAGTGGTCATGGAGCATTGTGATGATATTTGTCATGGAGCATTTTGATGAGAAGGTCATGGAGCATTGGGCTGAAAATGTTCATGGAGTATTGTGATGACATGGGTCATGGAGCATGATGATGACAAGGTCCCGGAGCATTGTGATGAGATGACCATGGATACTTGTGGTGACAAGTCTTATGGAGCATTCTGATGAAAAGGTGCATGGAGCATTGTGATTACAGGGGTCTTGGAGCATTGTGATGACAAGGGCATGGATCATTGTGAGGAGAAGGCCATGGAGCATTCTGATGACATGCGTCATGGATTTTTGTGATGACAAGGTCATGGAGCAATATGATGACATGGCCGTGGAACATTGTGATGGCAGGGGTCATGGAGCATTGTTATGACAGTTGTAATGGAGCATTGTGATGAGAATGGCAATGACCTTTGGTCTGAAATGTTTCATGGATTATTGTGATGAGAGTGGGCATGGAGCATTGTGATGACAAGGGCACAGTACATTGTGATACTTGGGTCATGGAGGATTGTAATGTCAAGGGCATGGAGCATTGTGATGAGAAGGGCATTGAGCATTGTGATGACTTGTGTCATGGAGCTTTGTGATGACAAGGGCATGGGGCAATGTGATGAGAGGGTTCATGGAGCATTGTGATGGCAATGACATGGAGCATTGTGATGCCAAGGGTCATGGAGCTTTGTGATGACAAATGTCATGGAGCATTTTGATGACAAGGGTGTGGTGCATTGTGATGAGAAGGGCAGGGAGCATTTTGATGACAGGTTCATGCAGCAATTTGATGAAAAGAGTAATGGAATATTTTGATGACAGTGGTTATAGAACATTGTGATGCCATGGGTCATGGAGCTTTGGGATAAAAAGTGTCATGGAGCATTTTGATGACAGAGGTTATGGAACATTGTGATGTCAGGTGTCATGGAACATTGTGTTGATAAGGGGATGTATCATTGTGATGACAGGGGTCATGGAACACTGTGATTACAGGGGTGAGGGAGGATTGTGATAACTAGTGATGGAACATGGTGATATCTCTGTTCAGAGAGCAATTGGATGAGAAGTGAATGGAGCATTGTGATTACATGGTTTATGGATCATAGCGATGACAATGTTGTGGATCATTGTGATGAAAAGCACGTGGGACATTGTGATGACAAGGGTCATGGAACATTGGTCTGAAAAGTTTCATAGATTATTGTGATGACATTGCACATGGTGCATTGTGATGACAAGGGCATGGAGCATTTTGATGAGAAGGCCATGGAACATTCTGATGACATGTGTCAAGGAGCTTTGTGATGACAAGGGCATGGAGCATTGTGATTACAAGGGTCTTGGAGCATTGTGATGACAAGCGTCATGGAGCCTTGTGATGACAAGTCCGTGGAACATTGTGATGGCAGGGGTCATGGAGCATTGTTATGACAGGTGTCATGGAGCACTGTGATGACAAGGGCATGGAGCATTGTGATGACAGGGTCATTGAGCATTGGTCTGACAAGTTTCCTAGATTATTGTGATGACAGTGGACATGGTTCATTGTGATGACAAGGGCATGGAGCATTGTGATGACAAGGGCATGGAGTATTGTGAAGACAGGTGTCAGGGAGCATTGTGATGACATATGTCATGGTCCATTGCGATGACAATGGCATGGAGCATTGTGATGCCAAATGTAATGGAGGATTGTGATGACAAATATAATGGAGCATTGTGATGACTAGGGCTTGGAGCATTATGTTGACAAGGGCCATTGAGAATTTTCATGCAAATGTCGGGAAGCATTGTGATGACAAAGTCCTGGAGCACTGTGATGAGAAAATCATGGAGCCTTGTGATGACAAATCTCATGGAGCATACTGATGAAAAGGGGCATGGAGCATTCTGATTACAGGCGTTTTGGAACATTATGATAACTAGGGCATGGAGCATTGTGATGACAAGGGCAAGGACCATTGGTCTAATAATTTTCATGGAATATTGTGATGACAGTTGGAATGGTGCATTGTGATGACAAGGGCATGGAGCATTGTGATGACCAGGTTATGCATTATTGTGAAGAGTGGTGTCATGGAGCATTGTGATGACATATGTAATAGCTCATTGTGATGACAATGTCATGGAGCATTGTGATGCCAAGTGTCATGGAGGATTCTGATGACAAAGGTAATGGAGCTTTGTGATGAAAATGGCTTGAAGCATTGTGATGACAAGGGTCAGGAAGCATTGTTCTGACAAGTTCATGGAGAATTGTGATGACAGGGTTCTTGGAGCATTCTCATGACAAGCCTGTGGAGTATTTTGATGACAATGGCATGGAGCATTTTGATGAAAATGGCATGGGGTTTTGTGAGGAAAAAGGCATGGAGCCTTTTTGTGATAGGTTTCAAGGAGCATTCTGACGACAAGTGTCAGGGAACATTGTGATGACAAGTGTATTGAGAATTGTGATGACAAAGGTCATGAAGCACTGTGATGAAAAGGGCATGGATTATTGTGATGACAGACATCATGGAGCGTTGTGATGACAACTGTTATGGAACATTGTGATCACAAGGTTTTGTAGCATTGTGATGACAGAGGTCATGGATCATTTTGATTTCAAGGAGCATGGAGTTTCGTTATGACAAGGGCATGAAGCAATGTGATCCTAGGTTCATGGAGGATTGTGATGACAGTGGTAATGGAGTACTGTGATGACAAGCGCATAGAGCATTGTAATGACAAGGTAATGTAGCATTTTGCTGACAAAGTCATGGAGCATTGTGATGACAGATGTCATGGAGCATTGTGATGACAAGCGTCACGGAGCATTGTGAATACAGGGGTCATGGAGCATTGGGATGAAAATGGCATGGATGATTTTGATGAGAAGGGTCATGGAGCATTGGGCTGAAAATGTTCATGGAGCATTGTGATGACTAGGGAATGGGGCATTGTGATGACAAGAGTCCCGGATCATTGTGTTGTCAGGTGTTATGGATTGTTGTGATGACAGTGGTCATGGAGCATTTTGATGATATTTGACATGGAGCACTGTGATGAGAATTTCATGGAGCATTGGGCTGAAAATATTCATGGAGTATTGTGATGACAGGGGTCATGGAGCATTGTGATGACAAGGGAATGGAGCATGGTGATGACAAGTTCCTGGAGCACTGTGATGATAAGAGCATGGAGATTTGTGATGACAAGTCTCATGGAGCATTCTAATGAAAAAGGGCATGGAGCATTGTGATTACAGGGGTCTTGGAGCATTCTGATGACATGTGTCATGGAGCTCTGTGATTACAAGGGCATGGAGCACTGTGATTACAGGGGTCTTGGAGCATTGTGATGACAAGAGCATGGATCATTGTGATGAAAATGCATGGAGCCTTGTCATGACAGGGTTCAAGGAGCATACTGATGACATGTGTCAGGGAGCATTGTGATGACAAGTGTACTGAGAATTGTGATGACAAAGATCATGGAGCATTGTGATGAGAAGACCATGGATAATTGTGATGATGAGCGTCATAGGGTTTTGTGATGATAAGTGTTATGGCACTTTTTGATCACAAGGTTTGGATCATTATGATGACGTGGTCATGGATAATTTTGATTTCATTGTGATGACAATAGCCTGAAGCATTATGATGATGGGCATGGTGCATTTTGATGACAGGCTTCATGGAGCATTGAGATGAAAAGTGGCATGGAGCATTGTGATTACAAGTGTCTTGGAGCACTGTCATGACAAGGGCATGCAGCACTGTGAAAAGAAGGCCATGGAACATTCTGATGGCATGCTTCACGGAGCTCTGTGATGACAAGGCCATGGAACATTGTGATGGCAGGGGCCATGGAGCATTGTTATGACAGAGGTAATGGATCATTGTGATGATAAGGGCATTGAGCATTGGTCTGAAATATTTCATGGATTACTGTGATGAGAAGGGCATTGAGCATTGTGATGACAAGTTTCATGGAGCTTTGTGATGACAAGGGCATGGAGCAATGTGATGAGAATGTTCATGGAGCATTGTGATGACAATTGCATGGATCATTGTGATGCCAACGGTCATGGAGCTTTGTGATGACAAAGGTCATGTAGCATTTTGATGACAAGGGTGTGGTGCATTGTGATGAGAAAGGCAGGGAGCATTTTGATGACAGGGTCATGCAGCAATTTGATGAAAAATGTAATGGAACATTTTGATGACAGGGGTTATAGAACATTGTGATGCCAGGGGTCATGGAGCTTTGGGATGAAAACGGTCATGGAGCATTTTGATGAAGGTGGTTATGGAACATTGTGATGTCAGGGGTCATAGAACATTGTGCTGATAAGGTGATGTAGCATTGTTCTGACAGTGTTCATGGATCATTGTGATAACAGGGGTGAGGTAAGATTGTGATGACTAGTGATGGAACATTGTGATATCTCATGTGGGAGAGCATTTGGATGAGAAGTGCATGGAGCATTGGGCTTACAAGGTTTATGGAGCATAGCGATGACAAGGTTGTGGATCATTGTGATGAAAAGCGCATGGCACACTGTGATGACAAGGGTCATGGAGCATTGTTCTGACAAAGGCATGGAGCATTGTAATGACAAGGGTCACACAGCATTGTGATGAATAGTTCATGGAGCATTGTGTTACAAATGTCACAGAGCCTTGTCCTGATGCGGGCATGGACCGTTGTGATGACAAACATTATGAAGCATTGTGATGACTGGAGTCACGGAGCATTGTGATGACAGGGGTCAGGGAGCATTGTGATGACAAGGGCATGGAGCATGGTGATGACAGGGGCATGGAGCATTGGTCTGACAAGTTTCATAGATTATTGTGATGACATTGGACATGGTGCATTGTGATGACAAGGGCATGGAGCCTTTTGATTTGAAGGCAATGGAACATTCTGATGACATGTGTCATGGAGCTTTGTGATGACAAGGGCATGGAGCATTGTGATTACAGGGCTCTTGGAGCATTGTGATGACAAGCGTCATGGAGCCTTGTGATGACAAGGCCGTGGATCATTGTGATGGCAGGGGTCATGGAGCTTTGTTATGACAGGGGTCATGGAGCATTGTGATGACAAGGGCATGGAGCATTGTGATGACAGGGGCATGAAGCATTGGTCTGACAAGTTTCCTAGACTATTGTGATGATAGTGGACATGGTGCATTTTGATGACAATGGCATGGAGCATTGTGATGCGAAATGTAATGGAGGACTGTGATGACAAATATAATGGAGCATTGTGATGACTAGGGCTTGGAGCATTATGATGACAAGGGCCATTGAGAATTTTCACGAAAATGTCGTGAAGCATTGTGATGACAAGGTCATGGTGCATTGTGATGAGAAAACCATGGAGCCTTGTGATGACAAATCTCATGGAGCATACTGCTGAAAAGGGGCATGGAGCATTCTGATTACAGGGGTTTTGGAATATTGTGATAACTAGGGCATGGAGCATTGTGATGAAAAGGGCATGCAGCATTGGTCTAATAAGTTTCATGGATTATTGTGATGAAAGTTGGAATGGCACATTGTGATGACAAGGGCATGGAGCATTGTAGTGACCAGATCATGCAGTATTGTGAAGAGAGCTGTCAGGGAGCATTGTGATGAAATATGTAATGGCCCATTGAGATGACAATGGCATGGAGCATTGTGATGCCAAGTGTCATGGAGGATTCTGATGACAAAAGTAATGGAGCATTGTGATGACAAGGGCATGGAGCATTGTGATGACAAACGTCAGGGTGCATTGTGGTGACAAGTGCATGGAGAATTGTGATGACAATGGTCATGGAGCATTCTGATGACAAGCTTGTGGAGTATTTTGATGACAACTGCATGGAGCATTGTGATGAAAATGGCATTGGGCTTTGTAATGAAAAATGCATGGAGCCTTTTTATAATAGGGTTCAAGGAGCATTCTGATGACAAGGGTCAGGGAGCTTTGTGATGATAAGTGTACTGAGAATTGTGATGACAAAGGTCATGGAGCATTGTGATGAAAAGAGCATGGATTATTGTGATGGCAGGCATCGTGGAGCGCTGTGATGACAAGTGTTATGGAACATTGTGATCACAAGGGTTTGGAGCATTGTGATGACAGAGGTCATGGATCATTTTATTTCAAGGGGCATGGAGCATTGTGATGCCAAGGGCATGAAGCAATGTGATCCCAAGGTTCATGGAGGAATGTGATGACAATGGTAATGGAGTATTGTGATGACAAGCGAATAGAGCATTGCAATGACAAGGTCAGGTAGTATTTTCCTGACAAAGGCATGGAGCATTGTTATGACAGGTGTCATGGAGCACTGTGAATACAGGGGTCATGGAGCATTGGGATGACAAGTCATGGATGATTGTGATGACAAGAGTCATGGAGCATTGTGCTGAAAATGTTCATGGAGTATTGTGATGACAGGGGTCATGGAGCATTGTGATGAGTAGGGAATGGAGCATTGTGATGACAAGAGTCCCGGATCATTGTGTTGTCAGGTGTGATGGAGTGTTGTGATGACAGTCGTCATGGAGCATTTTGATGATAATTGTCATGGAGCATTGTGATGAGAATTTCATGGAACATTGGGCTGAAAATGTTCATGGAGTATTGTGATGACAGGGGTCATGGAGCATTGTGATGACAAGGGAAAGGAGCATGGTGATGACAAGGTCCGGTAGCATTGTGATGATAAGACCATGGAGACTTGTGATGACAAATCTCATGGAGCATTCTGATGAAAAGGGACATGGAGCATTGTGATTCCATGGGTCTTGGAGCATTGTGATGACAAGGGCATGGAGCATTGTGAGGAGAAGGCCATGGAGCATTCTGATGACATGTGTCATGGAGCATTGTGATGAAAAGTGCATGAAGTATTGTGATGACAGGGGTCATGGAGCCTTGTGATGACAAGGCCGTGGAACACTGTGATGTCAGGGGTCATGGAGCATTGTTATGACCGAGGTAATGGAGCATTGTGATGAGAAGGGCATGGAGCATTGTGATGACCAGGTCATGCAGTATTGTAAAAAGGGGTGTCACGGAACATTGTGATGTCATATGTATTGGCCCATTGTGATGACAATGGCATGGAGCATTGTGATGCCAAGTGTCATGGAGGATTCTGATGACAAAGTTAATGGAGCATTGTGATGACAATGGCTTGGAGCATAGTGATGACAAGGTTCAAGGAGCACTATGCTGATAAGTGCATGGAGAATTGTGATGACAGGGGTCATGGAGCATTCTGATGACAAGCTTGTGGAGTATTTTGAGGACAATGGCATGGAGCATTGTGATGAAAACGGCATGGGGCTTTGTGATGAAAAAGGCATGGAGCCTTTTCGTGACAGGGTTCAAGGAGCATTCTGACGACAAGTGTCAGGGAGCATTGTGATGACAAGTGTATTGAGAATTGTGATGACAAATGTCATGGAGCATTGTGATGAAAAGGTCATGAAGTATTGTGATGACAGGCATCATGGAGCGTTGTGATGAATAGTTTTATGGAACATTGTGATCAGACGGTTTTGGAGCATTGCGATGACAGAGGTCATGGATCATTGTGATTTCAAGGAGCATGTAGCATTGTGCTGACAAGGGCATGAAGCAATGTGATCCCAAGGTTCATGGAGTAGAGTGATGACAATGCTAATGGAGTATTGTGATGACAAGCACATAGAGCATTGTAATGACAAGGTCATGTAGCATTTTGCTGACAAAGTCATGGAGCATTGTGATGACATGTGTCATGGAGCACTGTGATGACAAGCGCCACGAATCATTGTGAATACAGGGGTCATGGAGCATTGGGATGACAAGGGCATGGATCATTGTGATGACAAGAGTCATGGAGCATTGGGCTGAAAATGTTCATGGAGTATTGTGATGACAGGGGTCGTGGAGCATTGCGATGACAGATGTCATTGAGAATTTTGATTTCATTGTGCTGACAATAGCTGGAAGCATTATTATGATTGGCATGATGCATTGTGATGACAGGGTTCATGGAGCATTGAGATGAAAAGGGGCATGGAACATTGTGATTACAGGGGTCTTTGAGCATTGTGATGACAAGGGAATGGAGCATTTTGATGAGAAGGCCATTGAACTTTCTAATGACATGTGTCATGGAGCTTTGTGATGACAAGGGCATGGAGCATTGTGATTACAGGGGTCTTGGAGCATTGTGATGACACGTGTCATGGAGCCTTCTGATGACAAGGCCGTGGAACACTGTGATGGCAGTGGTCATGGAGCATTATTATGACAGGGGTAATGGAGCATTGTGATGAGAAGGACATGGAGCATTGTGATTACAAGTTTTATGGAGCATTTCGATGACAAATTTGTGGACCGTTGGGATGAAAAGTGCGTGGCACATTGTGATGACAAGTGTCATGGAGCATTTTTCTGACAAAGGCATGGAGCATTGTGATGACAAGGGTCACGGAGCATTGTGCTGAAAAGTTCATGGAGCATTGTGGTTACAATGGTAACAGAGCCTTGTGATGACGCGGGTATAGACCATTGTGATGACAAATATTATGAAGAATTGTGATGACTGGAGTCACGGAACAATGTGATGACAGGGGTCATGGAACTTTGTGATGAAAAGGGCATGGAGCATTGTGCTGAGAAAGGCATAGAGCATTGTGATGACAAGGGTCAAAGAGCATTGTGATGAAATGTTCATGGAACATTGTGGTTAAAAAGGTCACAAAGACTGTTGATGATGAGGGCATGGACCATTGTGATGACAAAGGTCATGGAGCACTGTGATGACTGGAGTCACGGAGCATTGTGATGACTGGAGTCAAGGAGCATTGTGATGACTGGGGTCATGGAACATTGTGATAACAAGGGCATGGAGCATTGTGATGACAAGGGCATGGAGCATTGTGATGAGATGACCATGGAGACTTGTGGTGACAAGTCTCATGGAGCATTCTGATAAAAAAGGGCATGGAGCATTGTGATTACAGGGGTCTTGGACCATTGTGATGATAAGGGTCATGGAGCCTTGTCATGACAAGGCCGTGGAACATTGTGATGGCAGGGGTCATGGAGCATTGTTATGACAGAGGTAATGGAGCATTGTGATGTTAAGGGCAAGGAGCGTTGTGATGACCAGGTCATGGAGTATTGTGAAAAGTGGTGTCAGGGAGCATTGTGATGACATATGTTATGGCCCATTGTGATGACAATGGCATGGAGCATTGTGATGCCAAGTGTCAAGGAGGATTCTGATGACAAAGGTAATGGAGCATTGTGATGACAATGGCTTGGAGCATAGTGATGACAAAGGTCAGGGAACATTGTGCTGACAAGTGCATGGAGAATTGTGATGACAAGGGTCATGGAGCATTCTGATGACAAGCTTGTGGAGTATTTTGATGACAATGGCATGGAGCATTTTGATGAAAACGGCATGGGGCTTTGTGATGAAAAAGGCATGGAGCCTTTTCGTGACAGGGTTCAAGGAGCATTCTGACGACAAGTTTCAGGGAACATTGTGATGACAAGTGTATTGAGAATTGTGATGACAAAGTTCATGGAGCATTGTGATGAAAAGAGCATCGAGTATTGTGATGATAGGCATCATGGAGCATTGTGATGACAAGTGTTATGGAACATTGTGATCACAAGGGTTTGGAGCATTGTGATGACAGAGGTCATGGATCATTTTGATTACAAGGAGCATGGAGCATTGTGATGACAAGGGCATGAATCAATGTGATCCCATGGTTCATGGAGGATAGTGATGACAATGGTAATGGAGTATTGTGATGAAAAGAACATAGAGCATTGTAATGACAAGGTCATGTAGCATTTTGCTGAAAAAGGCATGGAGGATTGTGATGACAGTTGTCATGCAGCACTGTGATGACAAGCTTCACGGAACATTGTGAATACAGGGGTCATGGAGCATTGGGATGACATATGGCATGGGCCATTGAGATGACAATGGCAGGGAGCATTGTGATGCCAAATGTAATGGAGGATTGTGATGACAAATATAATGGAGCAATGTGATGACAAGGGCTGGGAGCATTATGATGACAAAACCATGGAGCCATGTGATGACAAGTCTCATGGAGTTGACTGATGAAAAAGGGCATGCAGCATTGTGATTACAGGGGTCTTGGAACTTTGTGATGACAAGGGCATGAAGCATTGTGAGGAGAAGTCCAAGGAGCATTCTGATGGCATGCATCATTGAGCTTTGTGATGACAAGGGCATGGAGCATCGTGATTACATGGGTCTTGGGGCATTGTGATGAAAAGGGCATGGATCATTGTGATGAAAATGGCATGGAGCCTTGTCATGACAGGGTTCAAGGAGCATACAGACAACAAGTGTCAGGGAGCAGTATGATGACAAGTGTATTGAGCATTGTGATGACGAAGGTCATGGAGCATTGTGATGAGAAGACCATGGATAAATGTGATGACGAGCGTCATGGGGCACTGTGATGTCAAGTGTTATGGAATATTGTGATCACAGGGGTTTGGAGCATTGTTATGACAGAGGTCATGGAGCATTTGATTTCATTGTTATGACAATAGCATGAAGCATTATGATGATGGGCATGGTGCATTGTGATGACAGGGTTCATGGATCATTGAGATGAAAAGGGGCATAGAGCATTGTGATTACAGTGTTCTTGGAGCATTGTGATGAGAAGGGTCATGGAGCCTTGTGATGACAAGGCCATGGAACATCGTGATGGCAGGGGTCATGGAGCATTGTTATGACAGGTATAATGGAGCATTTTGATGGCAAGGGCATGGAGCATTGTGATGAGAAGGTCATGGATTATTCTGATGACATGTGTCATGGAGCTATGTGAAGTCAAGGGCATGGAGCAATTTGATGAGAGCGTTCATGGAGCATTGTGATGACAATGACATGGAACATTGTGATGCCAAGTTTCATGGATATTTGTGATGACAATGGTCATGGAGCATTTTGATGTCAAGGGCGTTGTGCATTGTGATGAGAAGGGCAGGGAGCATTGTGATGACAGGGTCATGGAGCAATTTGATGAAAAGTGTCATGGAACATTTTGATGACAGGTGTTATAGAACATTGTGATGTCATGGGTCATCGAACATTATGATGATAAGTGCATGTAGCATTGTGATGACAGGAGTCATGGAACATTGTGATGACAGGGGTGAGGGAGTATTGTGACAAATAGTGATGTAGCATTGTGATATCAGTGGTGAGAGAGCATTTTGATGAGAAGTGCATGGAGCATTGTGATGACAAATTTTATGGAGCATTGTGATGACAAGATTGTGGAGCACAGTGATGATAAGCGCATGGTGCATTGTGATGACATGTGTCATGGAACATTGTGCTGACAAGCGCATGGAGCATTGTGATGACAAGGGTCATGGAGCATTGTGCTGAGAAACGCATAGAGCATTGTGGTGACAAGGGTCAAAGAGCATTGTGATGAAAAGTTCATGGAGCATTGTGGTTAAATAGGTCACAGAGACTGTTGATGACGAGGGCATGGACCATTGTGATGACAAAGGTTATGAAGCACTGTGATGACTGGAGTCACGGAGCATTGTGATGACAGGGGTCATGGAGCATGGTGATAAAAAGGGCATGGAACATTGTGATGACAAGGGCAATGAACATTTGTCTAATAAGTTTCATGGATTACTGCGATGACAGTTGGAATGGCGCATTGTGATGACAAGGGCATGGAGCACTGTGATGACCAGGTCATGCAGTATTGTGAAGACAGGTGTCAGGGAGCATTGTGATGACATATGTAATGGCCCATTGTGATGACGATGGCATGGAGCATTGTGATGCCAAGTGTCATGGAGGATTCTGATGACAAAGGTAATGGAGCATTGTGATGAAAATGCCTTGGAGCATTTCGAAGACAAGTGTCAAGGAGCATTGTGCTGACAAGTGCATGGAGAATTGTGATGACAAGGGTCATGGAGCATTCTGATGACAAGCCTGTGGAGTATTTTGATGTCAATGGCATGGAGCATTGTGATGAAAACGGCATGGGACAGTGTGATGAAAAAGGCATGGAGCCTTTTTGTGACAGGTTTCAAGGAGCATTCTGATGACAAGTGTCAGGGAGCATTGTGATGACAAGTGTATTTAGAATTATGATGGCAAAGGTCATGGATCATTGTGATGAGAAGGCCATGGATAATTGTGATGATGATCGTCATGGGGTGGTGTGATGATAAGTGTTATGGAACATTGTGATCACAAGGTTTTGGAGCATTATGATGACAGAGGTCATGGAGAATTTTGATTTCATTGTGATGACAATAGCCTGAAGCATTATGATGATTGGCATGGTGCATTGTTATGACAGGGTTCATGGAGCATTGAGATGAAAAGGGGCATGGAGCATTGTGATTACAGGGTTCTTGGAGCATTGTGATGACAAGGGTCATGGAGCCTAGTGATGACAAGGCCGTGGAACATTGTGATGGCAGTGGTCATGGATCATTGTTATGACAGAAGTAATGGAGCATATTGATGAGAAGGGAATTGAGCATTGGTTTGAAATATTTCATGAATTATTGTGATGAGAGTGGGCATGGAGCATTGTGATGACAAGGGCACGGAACACTGTGATACATGGGTCATGGTGGATTGTAATGACAGGGGCATGGAGCATTGTGATGAGAACGCATCGAGCATTGTGATGACAAGTGTTATGGAGCTTTGTGATGTCAAGGGCATGGAGCAATGTGATGAGAGGGTTCATGGAGCATTGTGATGACGACATGGAGCATTGTGATGCCAAGGGTCATGGAGCTTTGTGATGACAAAGTTCATGGAGCATTTTGATGACAAGGGTGTGGTGCATTGTGATGAGAAGAGCAGGGAGCGTTTTGATGACAGGGTCATGCAGCAATTTGATGAAAAGTGTAATGCAATATTTTGATGACAGGGGTTATAGAACATTGTGATGCCAGGGGTCATGGAGCTTTGGGATGAAAAGGGTCATGGAGCATTTTGATGACAGGGGTTATGGATCATTGTGATGTTAGGGGTCATGGAACACTGTGCTGATAAGGGGATGTAGCATTGTGATGACAGGGGTATGGAACACTGTGATTACAGGGGTGAGGGAGCATTGTGATAACAGGTGATGGAACATTGTGATATTTCAGGTGAGAGAGCATTTGGATGAGAAGTGCATGGAGCATTGTGATTACAAGGTTTATGGAGCATAGACATGACAATGTTGTGGATCATTGTGATGAAAAGCGCATGGCACATTGTGATGACAAGGGTCATGGAGCATTGTTCTGACAATGGCATGGAGCACAGTGATGACAAGGGTCACGGAGCAGTGTGATGAAATGTTCATGGAGCATTGTGGTTACAAAGGACACAGGGCCTTGTGATGACGCGGGCCTGGACCGCTGTGATGACAAGAGTTATGAAGCATTGTGATGACTGGAGTCATGGAGCATTGTGAGCACAGGGGTCATGGAGCATTGTGCTAACCAGGGCATGGGGCATTGTGAAGACAGGGGCATGGAGCATTGGTCTGAGTAGTTTCATATATTATTGTGATGGCAGTGGACATGGTGCATTGTGATGACAAGGGCATGGGGCATTGTGATGAGAAGGTCATGGAGTATTGTGAAGAGAGGTGTCAGGGAGCATTGTGATGACATATGTCATGGTCCATTGCGATGACAATGGCAGGGAGCATTGTGATGCCAAATGAAATGGAGCATTGTGATGGCAAATATAATGGAACATTTGGTTGACTAGGGCTTGCAGCATTATGATTACAAGGGCCATTGAGGATTTTCATGACAAGGTCGTGAAGCATTGTGATGACAAGGTCCTGGAGCTTTGTGATGAGAAATCCATGGAGCCTTGTGAAGACAAGTCTCATGGAGCATACTGATGAAAAGGGGCATGGAGCATTCTGATTACAGGGGTCTTGGAACATTGTGATAACCAGGACATGGAGCATTGTGATGACAAGGGCATGGAGCATTGGTCTAATATATTTCATGGATTATTGCGATGACAGATGGAATGACACATTGTGATGACAAGGGCATGGAGCATTGTGATGACAAGGTGATGCAGTATTGTGAAGACAGGTGTCAGGGAGCATTGTGATGACATATGTAATGGCCCATTGTGATGACAATGGCATCGAGCATTGTGATGCCAAGTGTCATGGAGGATTCTGATGACAAAGGTAATGGAGCATTGTGATGACAATGGCTTGGAGCATAGTGATGACAAGGGTCAGGGAGCATTGTGCTGACAAGTGCATGGAGAATTGTGATGACAATGGTCATGGAGCATTCTAATGTCAAGCTTGTGGAGAATTTTAATGACAATGTCATGGAGCATTGTGATGAAAACGGCATGGGGCATTGTGATGAAAATGGCATGGAGCCTTTTCGTGACAGGTTTCAAGGAGAATTCTGACGACAAGTGTCAGGGAACATGGTGATGACAAGTGTATTGAGAATTGTGATGACAAAGGTCATGGAGCAATGTGATGAAAAGAGTGTGGAGTATTGTGATGACAGGCATCATGGAGCATTGTGATGACAAGTGTTATGGAACATTGTGATCACAAGGGTTTGGAGCATTGTGATGAGAGAGGTCATGGATCATTTTGATTTCAAGGCACATGGAGCATTGTGATGACAAGGGCATGAAGCAATGTGATCCCAATGTTCAAGGAGGATTGTGATGACAATGGTAATGGAGTATTGTGATGACAAACACATAGAGCATTGCAATGACAAGGTCATGTAGCATTTTGCTGAAAAAGGCATGGAGCATTGTGATGACAGGTGTCATGGAGCACTGTGATGACAAGCGTCAAGGAGCATTGTGAATACAGGGGTCATGGAGCATTGGGATGACAAGGGCATGGATCATTGTGATGACAAGGTTCATGGAGCATTGGGCTGAAAATGTTCATGGACTATTGTGATGACAGGGGTCATGGAGCATCGTGATGACTAGGTAATGGAGCATTGTGATGACAAGAGTCAGGAATCACTGTGTTGTCAGGTGTTATGGATGGTTGTGATGACCGGGGTCATGGAGCATTGTGATGATATTGGTCATGGAGCATTGTGATGAGAATGTCATGTAGCATTCGGCTGGAAATGTTAATGGATTATTGTAAAGACAGGGGTCATGGAGCATTGTGATGACAAGGGAATGGAACATGGTGATGACAAGGTCCTGGAGCATTGTGATGAGATGACCATGGAGACTTGTGATGACAAGTCTCATGGAGCATTCTGATGAAAAAGGGCATGGAGCATTGTGATTACAAGGGTCTTGGAGCATTGCGATGACAAGAGCATGGAGCATTGTGAGGAGAAGCCATGGAGAATACTGATGACATGTGTCATGGAGCTGTGTGCTGACAAGGCCATGGAGCATTGTGATAACAGGGGTCTTGGAGCATTGAGATGAAAAGGCATGGATCATTGTGATGTAAAAGGCATGGAGACGTGTCATCAGAGGGTTCAAGGGGCATACTGACGAGAGGTGTCAGGGAGTATTGTGATGACAAGTGTATTGAGCATTGTGATGACAATGATCATGGAGCATTGTGATGACAACACTATGGATAATTGTGATGATGATCGTCATGGGGTATTGTGATGATAAGTGTTATGGAACATTGTGATCACAAGGGTTTGGAGCATTATGATGACAGAAGTCATGGAGAATATTGATTTCATTGTAGAGACAATAGCCTGAAGCATTATGAAGATGGGCATGGTGCATTGTGATAACAGGGTTCATGGAGCATTGAGATGAATAGGGGCATGGAGCATTGTGTTTACAGTGGTCTTGGAGCATTGTGATGACAAGGGCATGGAGCATTGTGATGAGAAGGCCATGGGACCTTCTGATGACATGCGTCATGGAGCTTTGTTATGACAAGGGCATGGAGAATTTTGATTACATGTTTCCTGGTGCATTGTGATGACAAGGGTCATGGAGCCTTGTGATGACAAGGCCGTGGAACATTGTGATAGCAGTGGTCGTGGTGCATTGTTATGACAGTGGTAATGGAGCATTGTGATGTGAAGGGCATTGAGCATTGGTTTGAAATATTTCATATTTTATTGTGATGAGAGTGGACTGGAGCATTGTGATGACAAGGGCAAGGAACACTGTGATACATGGGTCATGGTGGATTGTAATGGCAAGTGCATGGAGCAATGTGATGAGAGGTTACATGGAGCATTGTGAAGACAATGCCATGGAGCATAGTGAGGAAAAGGCCATGGAGCATTCTGATGACATGCGTCATGGAGCTTTTTGATGACAAGGGCATGGAGCATTGTGATTACAGGGGTCTTGGAGCATTGTGATGAAAAGGGCATGGATCATTGTGATGAAAAATGCATGGAGCATTGTCATGACAGTGTTCAAGGAGCATACTGACGACAAGTGTCAGGGAGCATTGTGAAGACAAGTGTATTGAGCATTGTGATGACAAAGATCAGGGAGCATTGTGATCAGAAGACCAAGGATAATTGTGATGATGATCGTCATGGGGTGTGGT
>NW_028293820.1:0-23000 GCF_964341445.2 Mesoplodon mirus | reverse complement strand
TAAGTTAAATTAGTCACAGAGTAAAATAAACTTATCATAAGATATCACTTATGAAGGTCATGTAAACATGGCTGCACATGAATTGAGTTAGTAAAGAGAAGAGAGTCTCACATTTAGAAAACACTCTTACACCTGCTTAAGGGTTAAGGAGAGGTGGGGTGTTGCATAAAACCAGAGTTTGATATTAGTAAAGGCTCCATTCCAGAAACCAAATACAGAATAGAAAAGATCTACACCTTCCTCACTGAAAAGGAATAAACACCCCATACTTCCCTCAGAGGAATATATCTGACTAGTAAGAATCTTCAAACCTATATATTGATATGTCTCCGTAAGGGATCAAGTGTGTCTAGACTGGCATAAAAATGCAGTGGGAATCAGCTCAAACTCACTATAAAAAGGAATTTCAATAACAAAACAACAAAACAGGGAAATTCTTTACAATTCCTTCAGGGTCTCTGATGAAACCTGAAATGAACCTATCTACAACTACAGCTTGAGTTGGCATAATGCTGGACATTTGGGACTGAGAGGATTGGTGAGACTGGGTGAGCAAAGACAGACAGTTTAAAGCAATAATGCATGGCCTCCATTCCATGGTTCCAAACTCTCCAGGTGGAAGGGAATATTACTACAGCTATAACATGTACGTGAAACCTAGAGAATGGACACACTGTGTATACGAAAGGTTTCTAAAACTCAACTAATTTTCCCTCTCCTGGTGCTCCAATTTGAGTTTCCAACTGCTTTACTATCAATCTCTCAACTTGGAGAGACAGCCCCTTTAACCTCCTGGATAACACAGGTTGCCAATTTGGCAGAGGATGAAAGGGAACAGGGAGAACCAATGAGAGAGTAGCTGTTAGGCATTTGGACGGGCATATGTCACCCTAATTGCCCGGCAGGAAGAATAATTAACCAAGGACTCATGCCCCTGCCGGGAACCAGTATAGTTCCTGAACCGAAATTTTGGACTTGCGGTCAGCTCACAAAAAACGATTTGATAAATGGAGCACAGGGGCACAGCAATTCACAAAGTGGCAGAGTAATAAAGGACAACTATCGTCCAAAAATATTTTGAAGGAAGGCAACGAGGCGGACTTGAAACTGAGGCAGAATTGCAGAAACAGATTTCAAGAGGTACGTTGGAATCACCGGTAAAGCACAGGAAGAGGGACACAATTTCGACAATGATGCACTTGGCCAAAAATGGTTTATTCGTTTTCTTCTGAATATATTCTGGAGAAAACGCATACACACTTTTTGGCCAAGCAAGCAGGCGGGCAATGCAAATCTGCATTACAAAGAAGTATCCCTTCCCACCGGTCAAAAGGGACATCGGCAAAACGTGTAAAAACCAGAAAGGCAAGAGAGGGCCTGCAGAACAGGGAGCCTTGTTATGCTGATGGGCGGGATGTAAGTGGCAACTGCCTCTCTGGAGGAGTGCACTGTGTTCCCTAAAACAAGTAAACAACAGAGCTACATAGAGAAGGGCACTTCCAGTCTAGGGAATATACCTTGGGAAAACTGAAAATCAATAAGACAGAGCCACCCCAAAATTTAGGGATGCACTGCTTACAAGAAACTCAACTTGGGTACACTTTAAATATACCAGGATAGTTAAAAATTGTTCAAAAAATTGTGGTATTTACATACGATGGAATATCCCTCAGCCATGAAATCAATGTCATAAGACCAGTAGCAGCAAAATGAGTGGATTCAGGTATGATGATTCTAAGTGAAATAAGTCACACAGAAAAAGAATCTTATCATACGATATCACTTAAGAAGATCCTGTAAACATGGCTACACATGAAGTGAGTGAGGAAAGAGAACAGTGTCTCACATTTAGAAAACTCTCTTATGCCTGCTTAAGGGGGAAGGAGAGGTGGGGTGATGCATAAAACCAGAGTTTGATATAAGCACAGGTGTCGTTCCAAAAACCAACTATGGAATAGACAAGACCTACAACTTCCTCAGGGAAAGGGACTCAAAAATGTATATTTTCTGCAGAGGAATATATCTGACTAGTAAGAATCTTAAAACCTATGTATTGATAGGTCTCCGTCAGGTAATCAAGTGTGTCTAGACTGGCATAAACACGGCAGTGAGAGTCAGCTCAAACCCACTATAAAAAGGAATTTCAATAACAAAACAACAAAACAGGGAAATTCTTTACAATTCCTTCAGGGTCTCTGATGAAACGTGGAATGAACATATCTACATCTACAGCTTGATGTGGCATAAGGCTGGACACTTGGGACTAAGAGGATTGGTGAGACTGGGTGAGCAAACACAGACCATTTAAAGAAATAATGCATGGCCTCCATTCCATGGTTCTAAACTCTCCAGGTTGAAGGGAATATTACTACAGCTATAACATGTACGGGAAACCTAGAGAATGGACACACTGTGTATACGAAAGTTATCTAAAACTCAACTAGTTGTCCCTCTCCTGGTGCTCCAGTTTGACTTTCCAATTGCTTTACTATCAATCTCCCAACTTGGAGAGACAGCCGCTTTAATCTCCTGGATAACACGGGTTGCCAATTTGGCAGAGGATGAAAGGGAACAGGGAGAACCAATGAGAGAATAGCTGTTAGGCATTTGAACGGGCACATGTCAGTCTAATTGCCTGGCAGAAAGAAGAATTAACCAAAGACTCATCCCCCTGCTGGGAACCAGGATAGTTCTTGAACCGAAATTTTGGACTTGCGGTCAGCTCACAAAAAACGATTTGATAAATTGTGCTCAGGGGCACAGCAATTCACAAACTGGCAGTGTAATAAAGGACAACTATCGTCCAAAAATCTTTTGAAGGAAGACAACGAGGCGGACTTGAAAGCGAGGCCGAATAGGAGGAAAAAGATTTCAAGGTGTACTTTGGAATCAGCTGTAAAGCACAGGAAGAGGGGCACAACTACGACAATGATGCACTTGGCCAAAAATAGTGTATGTGTTTTCTCCTGAATATATTCAGAAGAAAACACATACGCCCTTTTTGGCCAAGCCAGCAAGCAGGCAATGCAAATCTGCAGTACAAAGAAGTATCACTTCCCACCAGTCAATAGGGACATCCACAAAATTTGTAAAAACCAGAAAGGCAAGAGAGGACCTGAAGAAAAGGGAGCCTTGTTATGCTAATGGGTGGAATGTAAGTTGCCAACTGCCTCTCTGGAGGAGTGCATTGTGTTCCCAAAAACAAGTAAACAACAGAGCTACAGAGCCAAGGGCACTTCCAGTCTAGGGAATATACCTTGGGAAAACTGAAAATCAATAAGACAGAGCGACCCCAAAATTTAGGGCTGCACTGTTTACAAGAACCTCAACTTGGGTACACCTTAAGTATCGCAGGAAAGATAAAAATTGTTCAAAAAATTGTGGTACATATGTATGATGGAATATCCATCAGCCATGAAATCAATGTCATAAGGCAAGTAGCAGCAAAATGAGTGGATTCAGGTACGATGATTCTAAGTGAAATAAGTCACACAGAAAAAGAAACGTATCATAAGATATCACTTATGAAGATCCTGTAAACATGGCTACATATGAACTGAGTTAGGAAAGAGAACAGAGTCCCACATTTAGAAAACACTCTTATGCCTGCTTAAGGGGGAAGGAGAGGTGGGGTGATGCATAAAACCAGAGTTTGATATAAGCACAGGTACCGTTCCAAAAACCAACTATGAAATAGAAAAGACCTCCACCTTCCTCAGTGAAAGGGACTCAAAACCCCATATTTCCCGCAGAGGAATATATCTGACTAGTAAGAATCTTAAAACCTATGTACTGATATGTCTCCATAAGAGAATCAAGTGTGTCTAGCCTGGCATAATCATGGCAGCGAGAATCAGCTCAAACCCACTATAAAAAGGAATTTCAAAAAGAAAACAAAAAAACAGGGAAATTCTTTACAATTCCTTCAGGGTCTCTGATGAAACCTGGAATGACCCTATCTACAACGACAGCTCGATGTGGCATAAGGCTGGACACATGGGACTGAGAGGATTGGTGAGATTGGTTGAGCAAATGCAGACGCTTGAAAGCAATAATGCATGTCACCCATTCCATGGGTCCCAACTCTCCAGGTTGAAGGGAATATTACTACAGCTATAACATGTAAGGGAAACCTAGAGAATGGACACACTGTGAAGACGAAAAGTCTCTAAAACACAAAGAATACTCCCCCTCCTGGTGCTCCGGTTTGACTTTCCAACTGCTTTACTATCAATTTCCCAACCTAGAGAGACAGCACCTTTAACCTCCTGTTTCGCACAGGTTTCCAATTTGGCAGAGGATGAATGGGAAGAGGGAGAACCAATGAGAGAGTAGCTGTTAGGCATTTGGACGGGCATATGCCACTCTTATTTCCCGGGAGGAAGAAGAATTAACCAAAGTGTCAGCCACCCAACGAAAACCAGTATAGGTCCTGAACCAAAATATTGGACTTGCGTTCAGCTCACAAAAAAACGATGTAAATAATGTATCTCAGGGGCAGAGCAATTCACAAAATTGCAGAGTAATAAAGGGCAACTATCATCCAACAATCTGTTGAGGGGAGGCAAAGAGGCGGACTGGAAAGCGAGGCAGAATAGCAGGAAACAGATTTCAAGAGGTACGTTGGAATCGCTTTTAAAGCACAGGAAAAGGGGCACAACTTCGACAATGATGCAATTGGCCAAAAAGGGCGTATGTGTTTTGGCCTGAATATATTCAAGGGAAAATGCTTACGCCCTTTTTCGCCAAGCAAGCAAGTGGGCAATGCAAGTCTGCACTACAAAGTAGTATCACTTCTCACCGGTCAAAAGGGACATGCACAAAATGGGTAAAAACCAGAAAGGCAAGACAGGCCCTGGAGAACAGGGAGCCTTGTTATGCTGATGGGCGGGATGTAAATTGCCAACTGCCTCTATGGAGTTTTGCATTGTGTTCCCTAAAACAAGTAAACAACAGAGCTACAGAGCCAAGGGCACTTCCAGTCTAGGGAATATACCTTGGGAAAACTGAAAATCAATAAGACAAAGCCAACCCAAAATTTAGGGCTACACTGCTTACAAGAACCTCAACTTGGGTACACCTTAAATATACCAGGAAATATAAAAATGGTTCAAAAAATTGTGGTACTTACATACGAAGGAATATCCCTAAGAACTGAAATCAATGTCATAAGAATAGTAGCAGCAAAATGAGTAGATTCAGGCATGATGATTCTAAGTGAAATAAGTCACACAGAAATAGAAACTTATCATAAGATATTACTTATGATGATCCTGTAAACATGGCTACATATGAAATGAGTTAGGAAAGAGAACAGAGTCTCATATTTAGAAAACACAAATGCCTGCTTAAGGGGTAAGGAGAGTTGGGGTGATGCATAAAACCAGTGTTTGATATAAGCACAGGTACCGTTCCAAAAAACAAGTATGGAATAGACAAGACCTACACCTTCCTCAGTGAAAGGGACTCAAAACCCCATATTTCCCGCAGAGGCATATATCTGACTAGTAAGAATCTTAAATCCTATGAATTGATATGTCTCCATAAGGGAATCATGTGTGTCTAGACTGGCATAAACATGGCAGTGAGAATCAGCTCAAACCCACTATAAAATGAATTTGAAAAACAAAAAAAACAGGGAAATTCTTTACAATTCCTTCAGGGTCTCTGATGAAACCTGGAATGACCCTATCTACAATGACAGCTGGATGTGGCATAAGGCTGGACACATGGGACTGAGAGGATTGGTGAGATTGGGTGAGCAAATGCAGACCCTTTAAAGCAATAATGCATGGCACCCATTCCATGTGTCCCAACTCCCCAGGTTGAAGGGAATATTACTACAGCTATAACATGTATGGGAAACCTAGAGAATGGACACACTGTAAGTACGAAAGATCTCTAAAACTCAACGAATACTCCACATCCTGGTGCTCCGGTTTGACTTTCCAACTGCTTTACTATCAATCTCCGAACCTAGAGAGACAGCACCTTTAACCTCCTTTTTCGCACAGGTTGCCAATTTGGCAGAGGATGAATGGGAAGTGGGAGAACCAATGAGAGAGTAGCTGTTAGGCATTTGGACGGGCATATGTCACTCTTATTTCCCTGGAGGAAGAAGAATTAACCAAAGCCTCAGCCACCCACCAAAAACCAGTATAGGTCCTGAACCAAAGTATTGGACTTGCATTCAGCTTACAAATAAACGAGTTAAATAATCTAGCTCAGGGGCAGAGCAATTCACAAAATTGCAGAGTAATAAAGGGCAACTATCGTCCAACAATTTGTTGAGGGTAGGCAACGAGGTCGACTTGAAACTGAGGCAGAATAGCAGGAAACAGATTTCAAGAGATTGTTGGAATCGCCTTTAAAGCACAGGAAGAGGGGCACAACATCGACAATGATGCACTTGGCCAAAAAGGGTGTGTGCGTTTTCTCCTGAGTATATTCAGGAGAAAAGGCATACGCCCTTTTGGGCCAAGCAAGCAAGTGGGCAATACAAGCCTTTACTACAAAGAAGTATCACTTCCAACAGGTCAAAAGGGACATCCACAAAATGGGTAAAAACCAGAAAGGCAAGACAGGCCCTGGAGAACAGGGAGCCTTTTTATGTTGATAGGCGTGATGTAAATTGCCAACTTCCTCTCTGGAGGACTGCCTTGTGTTCCCTAAAAAAAGTAAACAACAGAGCTACAGAGCCAAGGGCACTTTCAGTGTAGGGAATATACCTTGGGAAAACTGAAAATCAATAAGACAGAGCCACCCCAAAATGTAGGGCTACACTGTTCACAAGAACCTCAACTTGGGTACACCTTAAATATCCCAGGAAATATAAATATGGTTCAAAAAATTGTGGTACTTACGTACGATGGAATATCCCTCAGCCATGAAATCAATGTCATAAGACCAGTAGCAGCAAAATGAGTGGATTCAGGTACGATGATTCTAAGTGAAATAAGTCACACAGAAAAAGAAACATATCATAAGATATCACTTATAAAGATCCTGTAAACATGGCTACACATGAACTGAGTTAGGAAAGAGAAAAGAGTCTCACATTTAGAAAACACTCTTATGCCTGCTTAAGGGGGAAGGAGAGGTGGGGGGATGCATAAAACCAGAATTTGATATAAGCACAGGTACCGTTCGAAAAACCAACTATGGAATAGACACGACCTACACCTTCCTCAGTGAAAGGGACTCAAAACCCCATATTTCCTACAGAGGAATATATCTGAGTAGTAAGAATCTTAAATCCTATGTATTGATATGTCTCAGTAAGGGAATCAAGTGTGTCTAGACTGGCATAAACATGGCAGTGAGAATCAGCTCAAACCCACTATAAAAAGGAATTTGAAAAACAAAAAAATAATGGGAAATTCTTTACAATTGCTTCAGGATTTCTTATGAAACCTGGAATGACCCTATCTACAATGACAGCTGGATTTGGCATAAGGCTGGACACATGGGACTGAGAGGATTGGTGAGATTGGGTGAGCAAATGCAGACCCTTTAAAGCAATAATGCATGGCACCCATTCCATGGGTCCCATGTCTCCAGGTTGAAGGGAATATTACTACAGCTATAAAATGTACGGGAAACCTTGAGAATGGACACACTGTGAATAAGAAAGGTCTCTAAAACTCAAAGAATAGTCCCTCTCCTGGTGCTCCGGTTTGAATTTCCAACTGCTTTACTATCAATCTCCCAACTTGGAGAGAAAGCACCTTTAACGTCCTGGTTCGCACCGGTTGCCAATTTGACAGAGGAGGAAAGGGAAGAGGGAGAACAAATGAGAGAGTAGCTGTTAGGCATTTGGACGGGCACATGTCACTCTTATATCCCGGGAGGAAGAAGAATTAAACAAAGTGTCAGCCACCCACCGAGAACCAGTATAGGTCTTGAACCAAAATTTTGGACTTGTGTTCAGCTCACAAAAAACAAGTTAAAAATGGAGCTCAGGGGCACAGCAATTCACAAACTGGCAGAGTAATAAAGGACAACTATCGTCCAAAAATCTGTTGAGGGAAGGAAACCTGGCGGACTTGAATGCGAGGCAGAATAGCAGGAAACAGATTTCACGAGGTACGTAGGAATCACCTTTAAAGCACAGGAAGAAGGGCACAACATCGACAATGATGCACTTGGCCAAAAAGTGCGTAAGCGTTTTCTCCTGAATATATTCAGGAGAAAACGCATACAGCCTTTTTGGCCAAGCAGGCAAGGGGGCAATGCAAATCTGCACTACAAAGAAGTATCACTTCCCACCAGTCAAAAGGGACATCCACAAATTGGGTAAAAACCAGAAAGGAAAGACAGGCCCTGGAGTACAGGGAGCCTTGTATGCTGATGGGCGGGATATAAATTGCCAACTGCCTCTCTGGAGGAGTGAATTGTGTTCCCTAAAACAAGTAAACAACAGAGCTACAGAGCCAAGGGCACTTCCAGTCTGGGGAATATACCTTGGGAAAACTGAAAATCAATAAGACACATCCACCCCAAAATTTAGGGCTGCACTGCTAACAAGAACCTCAACTACGGTACACCTTAAATATACCAGGAAATATAAAAATGATTCAAAATTGTTGTACTTACATAGGATGGAATATCCCTCAGTCATGAAATCAATAACATAAGACAGGTAGCAGCAAAATGTGTGGATTTAGGTACGATGATTCTAAGTGAAATAAGTCACACAGAAAAAGAAACCTATCATAAGATATCACTTATGAAGATCCTGTAAACATGGCTTCACATGAACTGAGTTAGGAAAGAGAACAAAGTCTCCCATTTAGAAAACACTCATATGCCTGCTTAAGGGGGAAGGAGAGGTGGGGGGATTCATAAAACCAGAGTTTGATATAAGCACAGGTACCATTCCAAAAACCAACTATGTAATAGACAAGATCTACATCTTCCTCAGTGAAAGGGACTCAAAACCCCATATTTCCCGCAGAGGAATATATCTGACTAGTAAGAATCTTAAAACCTATGTATTGATATGTCTCCGTAAGAGAATCAAGAGTTTCTAGACTGGCATAATCATGGCAGCGGGAATCAGCTCAAAACCACTATAAAAAGGAATTTCAAAAACAAAATAAAAAAACAGGGAAATTCTTTACAGTTCCTTCAGGTTCTCCTTTGACACCTGGAATGACCCTATCTAAAATGACAGCTGGATGTGGCATAAAGCTGGACACATGGGACTGAGAGGCTTGGTGAGATTGGGTGAGCAAATACAGACACTTTAATGCAATAATGCATGGCACCCATTCCATGGGTCCCAACTCTCAAGGTTGAAGGGAATATTACTACAGCTATAACATGTATGGGAAACCTAGATAATGGACACACTGTGAATACGAAAGGTTTCTAAACATCAACGAATAGTGCCTCTCCTGGTGCTCCAGTTTGACTTTCCAACTGCTTTACTATCAATCTCCCAACTTGCAGAGACAGCAACTTTAAACTCCTGGTGCGCTCAGCTTGCCAATTTGGCAAAGGATGAAAGAGAAGAGGGAGAACCAATGAGAGATTAGCTGCTAGGCACTTGGACGGGCACCTGTCACTCTTATTTCCTGGGAGGAAGAAGAAATAAGCAATGTCTCAGCCACCCTCCGGGAACCAGTATAGGTCCTGAAGCAAAATATTGGACTTGCGTTCAGCTCACAAAAAACGAGTAAAAAAATGGAGCTATGGGGCAGAGCAATTCAAAAACTGGCAGAGTAATAAAGGCCAACTATCATCCAAAAATGTGTTGAGGGAAGGCAACGAGGCGGACTTGAAACTGAGGCAGAATAGCAGGAAACAGATTTCAAGAGATTGTTGGAATCGCCTTTAAAGCACAGGAAGAGGGGCACAACATCGACAATGATGCACTTGGCCAAAAAGGGCATGTGCGTTTTCTCCTGAGTATATTCAGGAGAAAAGGCATACGCCCTTTTGGGCCAAGCAAGCAAGTGGGCAATACAAGCCTTTACTACAACGAACTATCACTTCCAACCGGTCAAAAGGGACATCCACAAAATGGGTAAAATTCAGAAAGGCAAGAAAGGCCCTGGAGAACAGGGAGCCTTGTTGTGCTGATGGGAGGGATGTAAATTGCCAACTGCCTCTCTGCAGGAGGGCACTGTGTTCCCTAAAACAAGTAAACAACAGAGCTTCAGAGCCAAGGACACTTCCAGTCCAGGGAATATACTTTGGGAAAACTGAAAATCAATTAGACAGAGCCACCCCCAAATTTAGGGCTGCACTGCTTACAAGAACCTCAACTTGGGTACACCTGAAATATCCCAGGAAATATAAAAATGGTTCAAAAAATTGTGGTACTTGCATACGATGTAATATCCCTCAGCCATGAAATCAATGTCTTAATTCCAGTAGCAGCAAAATGAGTGGATTCAGGTACGATGATTCTAAGTGAAATAAGTCACACAGATAAACAAACTTATCATAAGATATCACTTATGAAGGTCCTGTAAACATGGATACACATGAACTGAGATAGGAAAGAGAACAGAGTCTCACATTTAGAAAACACTCTTATGCCTGCTTAAGGGGGAAGGAGAGGTGCGGTGATGCATTAAACCAGAGTTTGATATAAGCACAGGTACCGTTCCAGAAACCAACTATGGAATAGACAAGACCTACACCTTCCTCAGTGAAAGGGACTCAAAACCCCGTATTTCCCGCAGAGGAATATATCTGACTCGTAAGAATCTTAAAAACTATGTATTGATATGTCTACATAAGGGAATTATGTGTGTCTAGACTGGCATAAACATGGCAGCGAGAATCAGCTCAAACCCACTAAAAAAAGGAATTTCAAAAACAAAACAAAAAAACAGGAAAATTCTTTACAATTCCTTCAGGGTCTCTGATGAAACCTGGAATGACACTATCTACAACGATAGCTAGATGTGGCATAATGCTGGACACATGGGACTGAGAGGATTGGTGAGACTGGGTGAGAAAATGCAGAACCTTTAAAGCAATAATGCATGGCACCCATTCCATGGGTCCCAACTCTCCAGGTTGAAGGGAATATTACTACAGCTATAACATGTATGGGAAACCTAGAGAATGGACACACTGTGAATACGACAGGTCTCTAAAACTCAACGAATACTCCCCCTACAGGAGCTCCGGTTTGATTTTCCAACTGCTTTCCTATCAGTCTCCAACCCTGGAGAGACAGTAACTTTAACCTCCTATTTCGCACAGGTTGCCTATTTGGCAGAGGATGAATGGGAAGAGGGAGAACCAATGAGAGAGTAGCTGTTAGGCATTTGGACGGGCACATGTCACTCTTATTTCCCGGGAGGAAGAAGAATTAACCAAAGTCTCAGCCACCCACCGAGAACCAGTATAGGTACTGAACCAAAATATTAAACTTGCATTCAGCTCAGAAAAAACGAGTTAAATAATGTATCCCATGGGCACAACAATTCACAAACAGGCAGAGTAATAAAGGACAACTATCTTCCAAAAATCTGTTGAGGGAAGGCAAAGAGGCGGACTTGAAAGCGAGGCAGAACAGGAGGAAACAGATTTCAAGCGGTACATTGCAATAACCTTTAAAGCACAGGAAGAGGGGCACAACTTCGACAATGATGCACTTGGCCAAAAAGGGCGTATGCGTTTTCTCCTGAATATGTTCAGGAGAAAACGCATACGAACTATTTGGCCTAGCAAGCAATTGGGCAATGCAAATATGCACTACAAAGAAGTATCCCTTCCCATCGGTCATAAGGGACATCCACAAAATGGATAAAATCCAGAAAGGCAAGACAGGCATGGGAGAACTGGGAGCCTTTTTATGCTGATGGCTGGGATGTAAATTGCCAACTGCCTCTCTGGAGGAGTGCATTGTGTTCCGTAAAACAAGTAATCAACAGAGCTACAGAGCCAAGGGCACTTCCAGTCTAGGGAATATACCTTGGGAAAACTGAAAATCAATAAGACCGAGACACCCCAAAATTTAGGGCTGCACTGCTTACAAGAAACTCAACTTGGGTACACCTTAAGTATCCCAGGAAAGGTAAAAATTGTTCAAAATATTGTGGTACTTACGTATGATGGAATATCCCTCAGCCATGAAATCAATGTCATAAGACCAGTAGCAGCAAAATGAATGGATTCAGGTACCATGATTCTAAGAGAAATAAGTCACACAGAAAAAGAAACTTATCATAAGATATCACTTGTTTAAGATCCTGTAAACATGGCTACACATAAACTGAGTTAGGAAAGAGAACAGAGTCTCACACTTAGAAAACACTCTTATGCCTGCTTAAGGGGGAAGGAGAGGTGGGGTGATGCATAAAACCAGAGTTAGATAAAAGCAGAGGTACTGTTCCAAAAACCACCTATGGAATAGACAAGACCGACACCTTCCTCAGTGAAAGGGCCTCAAAACACCATATTTCCCGCAGAGGAATATATCTGACTAGTAATAATCTTAAAACCTATGTATTGATATGCCTGTGTAAGGGAATCAAGTGTTTCTAGACTGGCATAAACATGGCATCGAGAATCATCTCAAACCCACTATAAAAAGAAATTTCAAAAACAAAACAAAAAAACAGGGAAATTCTTTACAATTCCTTCAGGGTCTCTGATGAAACGTGGAATGACCCTGTCTACAATGACACCTGGATGTGGCATAAGGCTGGACACATGGGAATGAGAGGATTGGTGAGATTCGGTGAGCAAATGCAGCCCCTTTAAAACAATAATTAATGGCACCCATTCCATGGGTCCCAACTCTCCAGGTTGAAGGGAATATTACTACAGCTATAACATGTATGTGAAACCTAGAGAATGGACACATTGTGAATACGAAAGGTCTCTAAAGCTCAACGAATAATCCCTCTCCTGGTGCTCCGGTTTGACATTCCAACTGCTTTACTATCAATCTCCCAAATTGGAGAGACAGCCCCTTTAACCTCCTGGTTCGCACAGGTTGCCCATTTGGCAGAGGATGAAAGGGAAGAGGGAGAACCAATGAGAGAGTAGCTGTTAGGCATTTAGACGGGCACATGTCACTCTTATTTCCCGGGCGGAAAAAGAATTAACCAAAGTCTCAGCCACCCAATTGGAACCAGTATAGTTCCTGAACCAAAATATTGGGCGTGCCTTCAGCTCACAAAAAACGAGTTAAAAAATGGAGCTCAGGGGCTCAGCAATTCACAAACTGGCAGAGTAATAAAGGACAACTATCATCGCAAAATCTGTTCAGGGAAGGCAACGAGCCGGACTTGAAAGCGAGACAGAATAGCAGGAAACCGATTACAAGAGGAAATTTGGAATCGGCTTTAAAGGACAGGAAGAGGGGCTCAACTTCGATAATGATGCACTTGGCCAAAAAGGGCGTATGCGTTTTCCCCTGAATATATTCAGGAGAAAAAGCATACGCCCTTTTTGGCAAAGCAAGCAAGTAGGCAATGCAAATCTGCAGTACAAAGAAGTATCACTTCCCACCGGTCAAAAGGGACATCCACAAAATGGGGAAAAATCAGAAAGGCTAGACAGGCCCTGGAGAAAAGGGAGCCTTTTTATGCTGATGAGCGGGATGTAAATTGCCAACTGCCTCTCTGGAGGAGTGCATTGTGTTCCCTAAAACAAGTAAACAACAGAGCTACAGAGCCAAGGGCACTTCCAGTCTAGGGAATATACTTTTGGAAAACTGAAAATCAATAAGACAGAGCCACACCAAATTTAGGGCTTCACTGCTTACAAGAACCTCAACTTGGGTTCACCTTAAATATCCCAGGAAAGATAAATATGGCTCAAAAAATTGTGGTGCTTATGTACGATGGAGTATCCCTCAGCCATGAAATCAATGTCATAAGACCAGTAGCAGCAAAATGAGTGGATTCAGGTACGATGATTCTAAGTGAAATAAGTCACACAGAAAAATAAACGTATCATAATCTATCACTTATGAAGATCCTGCAAACATGGCTACACATGAACTGAGTTAGGAAAGAGAACAGAGTCTCACATTTAGAAAACACTCTTATGCCTGCTTAAGGGGGATGGAGAGGTGGGGTGATGCATAAAACCAGAGTTTGATATAAGCACTGGTACCGTTCCAAAAACCAACTATGGAATAGACAAGACCTACACCTTCCTCAGTGAAAGGGATTCAAAATCCCATATTTCCCGCAGAGGAATATATCTGACTAGTAAGAATCTTAAAACCTATGTATTGATATGTCTCCGTAAGGGAATCAAGTGTGTCTAGACTGGCATAAATATGGCAGCGAGAATCAGCTCAAACCTACTAGAAAAAGGAATTTTAAAACCAAAAAAAAAGGGAAATTCTTTAGAATTCCTTCAGGGTCTCTGATGAAACCTGGAATGACCCTATCTACAATGACAGCTGGATATGGCATAAGGCTGGATACCTGGGAATGAGAGGATTTGTGAGAATGGGTGAGCAAATGCAGACCCTTTAAAGCAATAATGCATGGCACCCATTCCATGGGTCCCAACTCCCCAGGTTGAAAGGAATATAACTACAGTAATAACATGTACAGGAAACCTAAGTTGGACACATTGTGAATACGAAAGTTCTCTAAACTCAACGAATATTCCTTTTCCGTGTGCTCAAGTTTGACTTTCCAACTGCTTTACTGTCAATCTCCCAAATTGGAGACACAGCACCTTTAACCCCCTGGTTCACACAGGTTGCCAATTTGGAAAAGGATGAAAGGAATAGGGAGAACCAATGAGAGAGTAGCTCTTAGGCATTTGGACGGGCACATATCACTCTTATTTCCCGGGAGGAGAAGAATTAATTGAAGTCTCAGCCACCCACCGAAAACCAGTATAGTTCCTGAACCAAAATATTGGACTTGCGTTCAGCTCACAAAAAACGAGTTGAAAAAAGGAGCTCATGGGCAAAGCAATTCACAAACTGGCAGAGTAATAAAGGGCAACTATCTTCCAACAATCTGTTGAGGGAAGCCAACGAGGCGGACTTGAAAGCGAGGCAGAATAGCAGGAAACAGATTTCAAGAGGTACGTTGGAATCGCCTTTAAAACACAGGAAGAGGAGCACAACTTCGACAATGATGCACATGGCAAAAAATGCCATATGCTTTTTCTCCTGAATATATTCAGGGGAAAACGCATACGCACTTTTGGCCAAGCAAGCAAGTGGGCAATGCAAGTCTGCACTACAAAGAAGTATCACTTCCCACCAGTCAATAGGGACATCCACAAAATGGGTAAAAACCAGAAAGGCAAGACAGGCCCTGGAGAACAGGGAGCCTTGTTATGCTGATGGCCGGGATGTAAATTGCCAACTGCCTCTCTGGAGCAATGCATTGTGTTCCCTAAAACAAGTAAACAACAGAGCTACAGAGCCAAGTACACTCCCAGTCTAGGGAATATACCTTGGGAAAATTGAAAATGAATAAGACAGAGACACCCCAAAATTTAGGACTGCACTGCTTACAAGAAACTCAACTTGGGTACACCTAAAGTATCCCAGGAAAGGTAAAAATTGTTCAAAATATTGTGGTACTTACGTATGATGGAATATCCCTCAGCCATGAAATCAATGTCATAAGACCAGTAGCGCAAAATGAGTGGATTCAGGTACTATGATTTTAAGTGAATTAAGTCACAGAGAAAAAGAAACTTAGCATAAGATATCACTTATGAAGATCCTGTAAACATGGCTACACATGAACTGAGTTAGGAAAGAGAAGAGAGTCTCACATTTAGAAAACACTCGTATGCCTCCTTAAGGGGGAAGGAGAGGTGGGGTGATGCATAAAACCAGAGTTTGATATAAGCACAGGAACCCCTCCAAAAACCAACTATGGAATAAACAACACCTACACCTTCCTCAGTGAAAGGGACTCAAAACCCCACATTTCCCTCAGAGGAATATATCTGACTAGTAAGAATGTTAAAACCTATGTATTGATATGTCTCCGTAAGGGAATCAAGTGTGTCTAGACTGGCATAAAGATGGCAGCGAGAATCAGACGAAACCCACTATAAAACGGGATTTCAAAAACAAAACAAAAAAACAGCGAAATTCTTTACAATTCCTTCAGGCTCTCTGATGAACCTTGGAATGACCTTATGTACAATGACAGCTAGACTTGGCATAAGGCTGGACACATGGGACTGAGAGGATTGGTGAGATTGGGTGAGCAAATGCAGACCCTGTAAAGCAATAATGCATGCCACCCATTCCATGGGTCCCAAATCTCCAGATTGAAGGGAATATTACTACAGATATAACAGGTATGGGAAACCTAGAGAATGGACACACTGTAAATACGAAAACTTTCAAAACTCAACGAATAGTCCCTCTCCTTGTGCTCCAGTTTGACATTCCAACTGCTTTACTATCAATCTCCCAACTTGGAGAGACAGCACCTTTAACCTCCTGGTTTGCACAGGTTGCCAATTTGGCAAAGGATGAAAGGGAAGAGGGAGAACCAAAGAGAGAGTAGCTGTTAGGCATTTTGACGGGCAGATGTCACTCTTATTTCCTGGGAGGAAGAAGAATTAACCAAAGTCTCAGCCACCCACCGGGAACCAGTATAGGTCCTGAACCAAAATATGGGACTTGTGTTCAGCTCACAAAAAACGAGTTAAAAAATGGAGCTCAGGGGCACAGCAATTCACAAACTGACAGAGTAATAAAGGACAACTATCATTCAAAAATCAGTTGAGGGAAGGCAATGAGGCGGACTTGAATGTGAGGCAGAATAGCAGGAAACAGATTTCAAGAGGTACGTTGGAATCGCCTTTAAAGCACAGGAAGAGCGGCACAACTTCGACAATGATGCACTTGGCCAAAGAGGGAGTATGTGTTTCCTCCTGAATATGTTCAGGAGAAAACGCGTACGACCTTTTTGGCCTAGCAAGCAAGTGGGCAATGCAAATCTGCACTATAAAGAAGTATCACAACCCACCGGTCCTAAGGGACATACACATAAAGGGTAATAACCAGAAATTCAAGACAGGCCCTGGAGAAAAGGGAGCCTTGTTATGCTGATGGCCGGGATGTAAATTGCCAACTGCCTCTCTGGAGGAGTGCACTGTGTTCCCTAAAACAAGTAAACAACAGAGCTACACAGCCAAGAGCACTTCCAGTCTAGGGAATATACCTTGGGCAAACTGAAAATCAATAAGACAGAGACAGCCCAAAATTTAGGGCTGCACTGCTTACAAGAACCTCAACTTGTCTACACATTAAATATCCCTGGAAACATAAAAATGGTTCAAAAAATTGTGGTACTTACGTACGATGAAATATCCCTCAGCCATGAAATCAATGTCATAAGACCAGTAGCAGCAAAATGAGTGGATTCAGGTACGATGATTCTAAGTGAAATAAGCCACACAGAAAAAGAAACTTATCATAAGATATCACTTATGAAGGTCCTGTAAACATGGCTACACATGAACTGAGTTAGGAAAGAGAAGTGAGTTTGACATTTAGAAACCATTTTTATGCCTGCTTAAGGGCGAAGGAGAGGTGGGGTGATGCATAAAACCAGAGTTTGATATTAGTTCAGGTACCGTTCCACAAACCATATACGGAATAGACAAGAACTACACCTTGCTCAGTGAAAGGGACTCAACTCCCCATATTCCATGCAGAGGGATATATCTTACTAGTAAGAATCTTAAAACCTATGTATTGATATGTCCCCATAATGGAATCAAGTGTGTCTAGACAGGCATAAACATGGCAGTGAGAATCAGCTCAAACCCACGATAAAAAGGAATTTCAAAAACGAAACAAAAAAACAGGGAAATTCTTTACAATTCCTTCAGGGTCTCTGATGAAACCTGGAATGACCCTATCTACAATGACAGCTGGATGTGGCATAAGGCTGGACACATGGGACTGAGAGGATTGGTGAGATTGGGTGAGCAAATGCAGACCCTATAAAGCAATAATGCATGGCAACCATTCCATGGGTCCCAACTCTCCATGTTGAAGAGTATATTACTACAGCTATAAAATATACGGGAAACCTAGAGACTGGACACACTGTGAATACGAAAGGTCTCTAAAACTCAACGAATAGTCCCTCTCCTGGTGCTCAGGTTTGACTTTCCAACTGCTTTACTATCAATCTCCCAGCTTGGAGAGACTGCACCTTTAACCTCCTGTTTTGCACAGGTTGCCAATTTGGCAGAGGATGAAAGGGAAGAGGGAGAACCAATGAGAGAGTAGCTGTTAGGCATTTGGACGGGCACATGTCACTCTTATTTCCCGGGAGGAAGAAGTATTAACCAAAGTCTAAGCCACCCACCGCAAACCAGTATAGGTCCTGAACCAAAATATTGGACTTGCGTTCAGCTCACAATAAACGAGTTAAATTATGGAGCTCAGGGGCACAGCAATTCACAAACTGGTAGAGTAATAAAGGACAACTATCGTACAAAAATCTGTTGAGGGAAGGCAACGAGGCGGAATTGAAAGCGAGGCACAATAGAAGGAAACAGATTTCAACAGATACGTTGGAATCGCTTTTAAAACACAGGAAGAGGGGCACAACTTAGAAAATGATGCACTTGGCCAAAAAGGGCGTATGCATTTTCTCCTGAGTATATTCAGGAGAAAACACATACGCCCTTTTTGGCCAAGCAAGCAAGCGGGCAATGCAAATCTGCACTACAAAGAAGTATCACTTCCCACAGGTCAAAAGGGATATCCACAAAATGGGTAAAAAGCAGAAAGGCAAGACAGGGTCTGGAGAACAGGAAGCCTTGTTATGCTGATGGGCGGGATGTAAATTGCCAACTGCCTCTCTGGAGGAGTGCATTTTGTTCCCTAAAACAAGTAAACAACAGAGCTACAGAGACAAGGGCACTTCCAGTCTAGGGTATATAACTTGGGAAAACTGAAAATCAGTAAGACAGAGCCACCCCAAAATTTAGGGCTGCACTGCTTACAAGAACCTCAACTAGGCTACACCTTAAATATCCCAGGAAAGACATAATTTTTTCAAGAGATTGTGGTAATTACATACGATGGAATATTTCTCTGCCATGAAATTAATGTCATCAGGCCAGTAGCAGCAAATTTAGTGGATTCAGTTACGAGGATTCTAAGTTAAATTAGTCACAGAGTAAAATAAACTTATCATAAGATATCACTTATGAAGGTCATGTAAACATGGCTACACATGAACTGAGTTAGTAAAGAGAAGAGGGTCTCACATTTAGAAAACACTCTTACACCTGCTTAAGGGTTAAGGAGAGGTGGGGTGTTGCATAAAACCAGAGTTTGATATTAGTAAAGGCTCCATTCCAGAAACCAAATACAGAATAGAAAAGATCTACACCTTCCTCACTGAAAAGGAATAAACACCCCATACTTCCCTCAGAGGAATATATCTGACTAGTAAGAATCTTCAAACCTATATATTGATATGTCTCCGTAAGGGATCAAGTGTGTCTAGACTGGCATAAAAATGCAGTGGGAATCAGCTCAAACTCACTATAAAAAGGAATTTCAATAACAAAACAAAAAAACAGGGAAATTCTTTACAATTCCTTCAGGGTCTCTGATGAAACCTGAAATGAACCTATCTACAACTACAGCTTGATTTGGCATAATGCTGGACATTTGGGACTGAGAGGATTGGTGAGACTGGGTGAGCAAACACAGACAGTTTAAAGCAATAATGCATGGCCTCCATTCCATGGTTCCAAACTCTCCAGGTGGAAGGGAATATTACTACAGCTATAACATGTACGGGAAACCTAGAGAATGGACACACTGTGTATACGAAAGGTTTCTAAAACTCAACTAATTGTCCCTCTCCTGGTGCTCCAGTTTGACTTTCCAACTGCTTTACTATCAATCTCTCAACTTGGAGAGACAGCCCCTTTAACCTCCTGGATAACACAGGTTGCCAATTTGGCAGAGGATGAAAGGGAACAGGGAGAACCAATGAGAGAGTAGCTGTTAGACATTTGGACGGGCATTTGTCACTCTAATTTCCCGGCAGGAAGAATAATTAACCAAGGACTCATCCCCCTGCTGGGAACCAGTATAGTTCCTGAACCGAAATTTTGGACTTGTGGTCAGCTCACAAACAACAATTTGATAAATGGAGCTCAGGGGCACAGCAATTCACAAACTGGCAGAGTAATAAAGACAACTATCGTCCAAAAATATTTTGAACGAAGGCAACGAGGCGGACTTGAACCCGAGGCAGAATTGCAGGAAACAGATTTCAAGAGGTACATTGGAATCACCTGTAAAGCACAGGAAGAGAGGCACAATTTCGACAATGATGGACTTGGCCAAAAATGGTTTATTCGTTTTCTTCTGAATATATTCTGAAGAAAACGCATACACACTTTTTGGCCAAGCAAGCAGGCGGGCAATGCAAATCTGCACTACAAAGAAGTATCCCTTCCCACCGGTCAAAAGGGACATCGGCAAAATGTGTAAAAACCAGAAAGGCAAAAGAGGGCCTGCAGAACAGGGAGCCTTGTTATGCTGATGGGCAGGATGTAAGTTGGCACCTGCCTCTCTGGAGGAGTGCACTGTGTTCCATAATACAAGTAAACAACAGAGCTACATAGTGAAGGGCTCTTCCAGTCTAGGGAATATACCTTGGGAAAACTGAAAATCAATAAGACAGAGCCACCCCAAAATTTAGGGATGCACTGCTTACAAGAACCTCAACTTGGGTACACTTTAAATATCCCAGGAAAGTTAAAAATTGTTCAAAAAATTGTGGTATTTATGTACGATGGAATATCCCTCAGCCATGAAATCAATGTCATAAGACCAGTAGCAGCAAAATGAGTGGATTTAGGTATGATGATTCTAAGTGAAATAAGTCACACAGAAAAAGAATCTTATCATACGATATTACTTAAGAAGATCGTGTAAACATGGCTACACATGAAGTGAGTGAGGAAAGAGAACAGTGTCTCACATTTAGAAAACTCTCTTATGCCTGCTTAAGGGGGAAGGAGAAGTGGGGTGATGCATAAAACCAGAGTTTGATATAAGCACAGGTACCGTTCCAAAAACCAACTATGGAATAGACAAGACCTACAACTTCCTCGGGGAAAGGGACTCAAAAACGTATATTTTCTGCAGAGGAATATATCTGACTAGTAAGAATCTTAAAACCTATGTATTGATATGTCTCCATCAGGGAATCAAGTGTGTCTAGACTGGCATAAACACGGCAGTGAGAATCAGCTCAAACCCACTATAAAAAGGAATTTCAATAACAAAACAACAAAACAGGGAAATTATTTACAATTCCTTCAGGGTCGCTGATGAAACGTGGAATGAACATATCTACAACTACAGCTTGATATGGCATAAGGCTGGACACTTGGGACTAAGAGGATTGGTGAGACTGGGTGAGCAAACACAGACCGTTTAAAGAAATAATGCATGGCCTCCATTCCATGGTTCTAAACTCTCCAGGTGGAAGGGAATATTACTACAGCTATAACATGTATGGGAAACCTAGAGAATGGACACACTGTGTATACGAAAGTTTTATAAACCTCAACTAGTTGTCCCTCTCCTGGTGCTCCAGTTTGACTTTCCAACTGCTTTACTATCAATCTCCCAACTTGGAGAGACAGCCCCTTTAATCTCCTGGATAACACAGGTTGCCAATTTGGCAGAGGATGAAAGGGAACAGTGAGAAACAATGAGAGAATAGCTGTTAGGCATTTGGACGGGCACATGTCACCCTAATTGCCTGGCAGAAAGAAGAATTAACCAAAGACTCATCCCCCTGCCGGGAACCAGGATAGTTCTTGAACCGAAATTTTGGACTTGCGGTCAGCTCACAAAAACCGATTTGATAAATGGAGCTTAGGGGCACAGCAATTCAAAAACTGGCAGTGAAATAAAGGACAACTATCGTCCAAAAATCTTTTGAAGGAAGACAACGAGGCGGACTTAAAAGCGAGGCAGAATAGCAGGAAAAAGATTTCAAGGGGTACTTTGGAATCACCTGTAAAGCACAGGAAGAGGGGCACAACTTCGACAATGATGCACTTGGCCAAAAATTGTGTATGTGTTTTCTCGTGGATATATTCAGGAGAAAACACATACGCCCATTTTAGCCAAGCCAGCAAGCAGGCAATGCAAATCTGCAGTACAAAGAAGTATCACTTCCCACCAGTCAATAGTGACATCCACAAAATGTGTAAAAATCAGAAAGGCAAGAGAGGAGCTGAAGAACAGGGAGCCTTGTTATACTAATGGGTGGAATGTAAGTTGCCAACTGCCTCTCTGGAGGAGTGCATTGTGTTCCCTAAAAGAAGTAAACAACAGAGCTACAGAGCCAAGGGCACTTCCAGTCTAGGGAATATACCTTGGGAAAACTGAAAATCAATAAGACAGAGCCACCCCAAAATTTAGGGATGCACTGCTTACAAGAACCTCAACTTGGGTACACCTTAAGTATCCCAGGAAAGATAAAAATTGTTCAAAAAATTGTGGTACATACGTATGATGGAATATCCCTTAGCCATGAAATCAATGCCATAAGACAAGTAGCAGCAAAATGAGTGGATTCAGGTAAAATGATTCTAAGTGAAATAAGCCACACAGAAAAAGAAACATCATAAGATATCACTTATGAAGATCCTGTAAACATGGCTACATATGAACAGAGTTAGGAAAGAGAACACAGTCCCACATTTAAAAAACACTCTTATGCCTGCTTAAGGGGGAAGGAGAGGTGGGGTGATGCATAAAACCACAGTTTGATATAAGCACAGGTACCGTTCCAAAAACCAACTATGAAATAGACAAGACCTACACCTTCCTCAGTGAAAGGGACTCAAAACCCCATATTTCCCGCAGAGGAATATATCTGACTAGTAAGAATCTTAAAACATATGTATTGATATGTCTCCGTAAGAGAATCAAGTGTGTCTAGACTGGCATAATCTTGGCAGCGAGAATCAGGTCAAACCCACTATAAAAAGGAATTTCAAAAAGAAAACAAAAAAAC